>NC_056525.1:172908355-172992277 GCF_019175285.1 Sceloporus undulatus
TTTCCTCGCTTCTCCCTACGGATCGAGGTGGGGTTACAGTCTGATAAAAGCATACAAAATACAATAATGATGGCTTGAACAGATTTTAAAGATTATAAGAGAAGGCCCTCTCCTATGTCCTAACATAGTGTATTGACCATCACTGGTGGGAAACAGAGGAGGGTTGCCCCAGCCTTTTCCTACTCTTCCTCCCTGGAAGCACATTCCTCCCTGGAAGCACATGCCACCTGACAACCGTAGGATGAATGAGCAGCTCTGGGAAAGCACCTTGCAGCCTCCTCTAGCTGCTGTATACCTTGCTTGTTGTTGACACACACACAGAGCAAAATTAGGATCAGCTAGACTAGAATCCCATTCTTTCCCAGTTTAAGCTTTATTGCATGCTTTGCTACAGTCATGTTACAGCAACCTGATTCTTAAAATATGTGTTTCTCCATCTTCTTTCATGATCCTCCCATTGTCAGTGCTTGAAAACAAAACAAAACAAAACAAACAAAACCCAAACAAACAAACAAACAAACAAGAAAAACCCTCCCATCTAGGCAGAAGACAAGAAAAGATGGACTGGGCTCCCATAAAAAGGCTTTGTAGAAAGGCGCTACTTTGACAGAAGCTTTGTTAGCCGAGGTATGCATGTACTGTATTGGTTTTTTAATATAAATGAAAGGAGCAGTGTTTTTAGGTCTGCTATTAATGTGTTTTTTGTTTGTGTAATTTTCTTTTTCTCATTGAGCTGAAAGTTGGAAGAATGACATGTACATAACTGTCTCCTTGTAAGGGAAAATGTCACACACACACACACACACACACACACACACACACACACACACAAAATGTCCTGCTGCTTGAAGGCTTTCAGCACAGTATTCTGGCATGCCTCCCAACCCTGAGTGTAATGGCTAAAATACTAATCACCTTTTTGTAGTACTTAACAGGCAACAACAGTAATATCCAATGATTGTGTTTACAAGTACTTAAAAAGAAACTGACAAGTCTGGATTTTTAGAAAGTATCTTGGCTTGACATAGTCCCATCCTGTTGATTTTTTTTGTGAACCATAAAGAGATAATGTTAAGGTTTTTTTTTTATCCCACTGTGAACACATTGTTTACTATTCAGCTACATTACAGGCTAGATTCTTAAATTAGATAGATGATACATTTTCAGTATAAGATCTACATTAGTAGCATGTAAAGCAGGACAGTTTCTTAATAGTTTCTAGAGTGGGGTTTTCTATGCCTTCACTAACTTTTATGTCCCCCCATTACATACTCCCCCTTTTTGCCTCTAAGTATGGCTCAAGTTGTGCTCCTGACTTAGTTGTATGCTGACTAGACTGCTGTGGCATGCTTTACATAAGGGTGCATTTCACTGGGGTAATATGCAGCAACCTGGACATTACTGGCAGCTAAATATGCAGACTACATGTTCCCAGCTTTACATCAGATACACTGGATGCCTCTTTGTTTGGGGCCAAATTCTTAGTGCTGTTGTTAACCTTTTAAATCCCTTAATGGTGTGGGGATCAAGAAACTGCCTTAATTTCCTAAAGGACTACCTACTGCTGTGCAAAATGGCCCAACAGTCTGATTAGTTTTCTTCCATTCTTTTTTTTCCTTAGTCAGGCCCCTGATGATGATGATGATGATGATGATGATGATGATGATGATATTTATATCCCGCCTCTCCCTTCTGGGATCTAGGTGGGTAACAACAGTCCAATAAAACTGATATACAGACAATAATAAAATTTCCCTAATTCCCTTAATCGTCCCTCCTTCTGCTAAAAATACACGTAAACATCAAGATACAATATAATATCCCCTGTACGGTGTACTTCGTTACAAATTTTGTAACTAAGGATCGATACAGATCGAATTATTTCAAGAGACCATCAGGAGAGTTAGTGAAAGAGTGAATAGATCAATTTGGTTAATTCAACTGGAGGTTAGTCTGGAAAGACCCGCCAGAAGAGATTCATCTTTATCGCCTTTTAAAACACCCCCAAAGATGTAATATGGCGGATCTCTTCTAGCAGGTCATTTTATATTTTAGCAGCGGCAGCTGAAAATGTCCTCTGGGAAGTCGCCACCAGCCTGGTTTTCTTTGGCTGGAGTAGGTTCCTCCCAGAGAACCTGAGTGCGCGGGAAGGATTGTATGGGAGGAGGCATTCCCTCAAGTATGCTGGACCCATGCCATGTAGGGCTTTATAGGTAATAACCAACACCTTGTACTGAGCCTGGAAGCTAATAGGCAGCCAATGAAGAGATTTCAATATAGGTGTAATAGTGTCGAATTTAGCTTTACCTACGACCAACCAGGCTGCCATATTCTGAATCGGTTGCAGCTTCCGAGTGGGGTACAAGGGTTGCCCCATTAGAGTGCATTATAGAAATCAAGGCAATCGTTTCTAGGTCCCTTTGCTCCAGGTAGGGTCGCAGCTGGCGTATCAGCTGAAGCTGATAACAGGCACTCCTAGCCGTCGCATCAACCTGGAAAGACAGCTGAAGCGAAGAATCCAGAAGTATCCCCAAGCTGCGGACATAGTCCTTTAGGGGAAGTGTGACCCCATCCAGGATTGGTGAATAAATCTCCATACCCGGTGCAGGGTTTCCTATAGTGAATACCTCCATTTTATTTGGATTCAGCTTAAGTCTGTTTTCCCCCATCCAATCCATTACTGACCTTAGACAGTCATTCAGAGGGGAGATGCCTTCCTTGGTCACTGAAGCAGACGGAGACATAGAGAAACAAATTTGGGTGTCATCAGCATATTGATAACACCCTGCCCCATGTCTCCGGATGATCTCACCCAGTGGTTTCATGTAAATGTTAAACAGATGTTTTCATTCCATTTTTTCCCCCAACTGGGAGTGTAGCTTTCGTTTGTATATGCTTCTTAATGCCCCCCTTAAAGATCTTTTGTCAGAAAGCTGGTTCAAATGAGATAATATAACTTTATTATTCTTCTGCTTATTTTTAATGCTGAAGTGTCATGGAGAATATCTTCTGGTAAGCCTTTCCTCTAAAAATTTGTCTACTCTTCATTATGCATATTATGCAATGGTGAAGTTGACAAAAAAAACCAAAACAAAACCTTATGCTTTTGTTGTCTTATCCTCAACATATTGCCCAATAGAACAGTTCCAAGCAGAGAGGAAAATACTGTATTGGAATCAAGCATGAAGGCATCATACAGGGAACACTCAGTTACCTGCTATAATAAATTACTTCAAGTAGAAAATGACTTGGGTTTGCTTAGAACCTGTTGCAGAATCTGAGGAAGTCTCCAGTGTTCCATCTGGTCAGATTTCTTGGGATTATTTTCAGTTATTGTGGCCTGATATCAAGATGTTTGAATTAATCTATCCCATATATATATGGGATAGATTATATAATATATATATATATATAATAGCACCATAACACACATATTTTAGGTATAGCCTCACTGACTTGAGGAAGAAAACCAGCAAAAGAAGAGAAGGTTTGTGATTGCAGTGTGAGGTTGAAGGGCAGGGTGGTTGTGGGAAGGGAATGGGATGCTTTAGAGGGGAGGAAATTGTCTTGGAGCATATCTGACTACATCCACTCTCTGTGGCCCCTTTTGGTTGATGAAGAAACTTGAGACCTTCAAAGCTTTTAAGTGGACTAATATATCGTACAGTTGACCCTCCATATCCATGGATTCTTGATCCATGGATTCAACTATTCACAGCTTGAAATTTTTCCCAAAATATATAAATTTTAAAAGGCAAATGCTGATTTTGCCATTTTATATAAGGGACCATTTTACTATGCCATCTTATATAATGGGACATGAGCACCCACACATTTTGGAATCCACAGGGGGTTCTGGAACCAAGCCCAGCGGAAACTAAGGGCCCACTGTTTGTAAGTGTCCCAAGGAAATTTGGCTGATGATAGAAAAGAGGTCTCAATCCCTAATTTAAAACATTTCCATCCCCCAAAATTACCATAGTACTTCATTTTGTCTGAGAAGACAATGTTCCATGGGTTCTACTGATGAAATAGATAGGATTTAGAGGGGAAATGTAGTGAAAATTAAGAGTGAAAAGACATATCATATGAAAGAACCACTGCACTGAAACACTAGGTTAATCTAGAGTAGGAATGGGCAAAATCAGCCTTCCCCATGTTGTTGAACTACAGCTCCTGTCAGCCATAGACAGCATAGACAGTAGTGTTAGTTTTGCCCAGAATAAATTAACTGTCCTATTGAATCTACTTTTGGGGCAAGTCTGCACTTAGGAGAAAGGTCTGAAAGGACTCCTAGTATTTTATGCCCCATGCCCATTCCAGAACTGCCCTGCACCTGTTTTATCCACAGCAGTTATCTACACTGTGGATGTTGCTGTGCTCAGTTGTTAGCTTCCACTGCTGGGTGCCTTGCAAGCAGGAAAAATCTTTATTTTAATGTCGTTCCGGATAGGGGTGGTAAACGGATGCTGGCAGCAGTCTGTCAGTGAAAAAGTCAACAGCAGTGGAAGATGACTGAAAATGGTGGTGCCTGCCAAGCAGACTGTCCTACTTACCCCTTCCCCCATTAATCCAGTAGGAATCTATGGGACATATGCAGGAAAACAGGTGTTTCCTGGAAACTCCACAGCAAACTGAGTTCAAAAAAAATCTGCCTTGTGATGTTTTACTCTGAATTTGCTGCTGATTGGGCCCTGTGCCATGTGTCCTGGTCAGACAAGATTCAGAGAAAATGCCAACAAAGATTTGGGGGGAATTTAGGTTTTTTTCCTTGTGTAGAATGGCCTTTGTAGGACTGCAGTAACAATGGATTTATTATTATTATTATTATTAGTAGTAGTAGTAGTAGTAGTAGTAGTATTGCAATACTACAGTTGGCCCTTGATTTCCACTGGGATTTGGTTCCAGGACCCCCTGCAGATACCAAAATCCATGAATGTTCCAGTCCCATTAAAGACAGTGGCATAATAAAATGTATAAAATGGCAAAATCATCGTTTGCTTTTTGAAATTTATATACTTTAAAAATATTTTCGAGCTGTGGATAAGAAATCCATGGATATGGGGGGCTGACTGTATATGTTAGAGCTGTCAGATGAGCGTAATTAGTCACTGTAGACTACTGTCATCCCATTCATATAATCTACCGTATTTTCCGGTGTATAAGACGACCGGGCGTATAAGATGACCCCAACTTTTAAAATAAAAATATAGAGTTTAGCATATACTCACCGTATAAGGCTACCCCTCTTCCTCAGAAGCCGGCAGCCAGCCGTGCATGTGCGTGCCGGCTTCAAGGGGCCTCCGGAAGCTCCTTAGAAGCCGGTGCACGCGCTCTCGGGGCTGCTGGCTTCCCAGGTCTCCGGAGGCCTGAGAGGCCTGGGAAGCCAGCGGCCCCGAGAGCCCGAGAGCCGGGCCACAGGGCTGCTGGGCTCAACCCGGCATACAAGACGACCCCCGACTTTTGACCCAATTTTATTGGGTCAAAATGTCATCTTGTACGCCAGAAAATACGGTAGTAGTATTATTTTTGTTTTTGAAAGTAATCATATTATGCACTTCTTGCAGTTCTAATTCTGCAGCTGGATCAGATTTCTCAAGCTTTGTTATATTACCTTTCGGTGAAATACTTGAATAATCCTTTCTTACAAACTGACTATAGTAATTTTACTGTTTGGATTTTTCATGGACCAGCTGAAGGAACAGCCACAGCCACTTTCCTGTCTCCATGAAGTCAATGAATGTATTTTAAAAAATGTTAAAATACAAAGCATGCGATCTATAAAAGGTAATTCAAGCCTGTGGGCCACGCCCTACAGACATAAACATAAAATGAACAATCAGTACTGGGCCAGAAAACTGCAAATCCCATGGGAACATATACAGTACATGAAATATCAATTCATTTGTGCCTCACAGAATGAGATTAAAGGGTATACAACAGGTTAGAGAGTGCACAATGACTAACAAATTAAAACGGATAATGCAGTATGCCCATTACAAAATAATAAATGTTGACCAAACGCGTTTCGACATATGTGTCTTCCTCAGTGGTCATGTACAGCTAATGAAACAATCTTGGAAAGATACTCATAAGATGTATGGGGACATCCCGTCTCTATGGGTAAGTAGTAGCTCCAAATGGGCCAAATATCCTGCCTAGGACTGGGATGTCCCACACACAGTAGCAAGCTCTCATTAGTTTGGAGCTTCTTTTACTGCACCCAGAAACTAATAAGCAGCCAGTGAAGTGACTTTAGAATCGGTGTTATCCAGTAACTCTTAGAATTTCTGGTAACTAACCTGGCTGCCATGTTTTGTACTAATTGGTGTTTCTGGACTAGGCACAAGGTTAGCCCCATGTAGAGTGCATTACACAAATCGAGTCGTGAGGTTACCAGTGCATGTATTACAGTTTCTAGGTCCCTTCTAGGAAAGGGCGCAGCTGGCATATCAGCCAAAGCTGATAACAGGCACTCCTGACTGCCGCATTCACCTGGTTTGTCATGTGAAGCGAGGGATCTAAGAGCACCCCTAGACTGCAAACACACTCATTTGAGGAAAGCATGAACCCATCTAGGACTGGAGGTTGCAACCCAATACCTGGTTTAGGGCCCCCTACTGCAATTACCTCTGTTTTGTCTGGATTCAATTTGAGCTTGTTTTTCCTCATCCAGTCCTTTACCACTTCAAGACACCAACTGAGAGGAGAGATGCCATCTGTCGTCGAAGCTGTTGATTGAGGCATGGAGTAGTATATTTGGGTGTCATCAGCGTACTGATAACACCCTGTCCCATGTCTACATATGATTTCTTCCAGCAGCTTCATATATGTGTTAAATAACATTGGGGACAAAATGGTGCCTTGAGGGACGCCACATTTAAGCTCCGTTTTTGAGGAGCGGCTGTCCCCGAGTATCACCCTCTGGAATCTACCTAAGAGGAAGGAACAGAACCACTACAGTGCAGTGCCCCCGACACCTAACTCTCCCAGGCGTTCCAAGAGGATGTCATGATCTATTATGTCAAAAGCCGCTGAGAAGTCTAGAAGCACCAACAGGGTCATGCTTCCTCTGTCGATGCCTAGACAAAGGTCATCAGCCAGAGCAACCATGGCGGTCTCCACCCCATATCCGGTCCTGAAGCCAGTTTGAAATGGATCTAGATAATCACTTCAGTAAGAGTGATTACTGAGTTAGTACCTTAACATCTTTTAGACATGTGCACTTTTTCTTAGTCCTGCCTGTGTTTGGTCATCTCCCCACACATTGCCCAGCCACCATTTAATGTAGTTCCTTCTTCATCCAGTGTTAGGGTAAGCACAGTTATGCCTGCAGGAATTTTGTAAGTTCTTTGGCATTGTTTTTCTTCGCTTCATCCTTTACATCCTGTTACATGCCCCTTAGTTTTACCCTCAACTTATCCATAGGTTGTATAAAAATCCATAATTTGAGCCACCAAACCTGCCCTCGACTTATACATGAGGTCACCGTATGCACAAGTGTATGCGGTATTTGTGTAGCAACTCATTGAAATAGATAAGCTTTACATTCTAGAGTGTACTGTAATTTCTTTTTGATTTAAGACATGAGATGACAGTGGGACCTTTAAATATAGCATAGACCTGTCAAAGCTAGTATCTGTATCATGTAGCCTAAGGATGGGTCATCTAAGGCAGCATCAAATAGGTTAATTGATACATGGACAAGGTTAACCTGTAAATATTTGACTAAATATTTACTTTCACATTGTGCCCTAGGTATTCTCAGGTTTCAGAATCCTCCTCCCTTATCTCCCATCTTAGTTTTTGAACTGCAAGAGGTTTCATGCTTCTAAAGGTGAAACTGATAGTGCCTGCATCATAACCATCAGCTGTCAGTTCCTTTCACAACAAATTACTTTTGTTACAAGACACTCAATATGTTCTGTCCTCATTCTTCCCATCTCCTTCTCTTCCTACAGCACGACTTAATGGGAGCTCCTAGTTCTTTGTTTCTCCTCCCCTTCTCATTTCCTCAGTGGCTTTCAAGTAGATCATTGTTGACAAAAGTAGCTGTTTTTTGTAGTTTTTTCGGGCCATTTGGCCATGTTCTGGAAGAGTTTATTCCTGACGTTTCACCTCCATCTGTGGCTGAAGATGCCATCCAGGGATGCTGGTGAAATGACAGGAATACACTCTTCCAGAACATGGCCACATAGCCTGAAAATCCCACAAAAACTATGGATGCCAGCCATGAAAGCCTTGGACTTCACAAAAATAGCTGGCTTAATTTCAGTAATTTGTTTGCTTTTAATGCTTTGTTTCCAGATGTAGAAACCTGGTCTGTGCCTTCTAGAAACACATCACTGTAACTTTAGACGGCTGTGATCTATGCATAGCCATTTTTAAACTAATCAGACTACCTTGCTTAGAGCTTTAATCTTTGACTGATGAAATCCAGCATAATAAGCACATATTTAATTCACTAGTTCAACTTCTTTTCAGTAACTGATCTAAGTAATCAGTTGCCTTCTCTTTTTTTCTCCTGCAGAGGCTTATAGAGTGATAGTGGAGAAGTGTTATCCTATTGTGCAATTTGTTTCAGTAAAGTGTGTGTTCTGTATTTCATATTTGTATTCATTTAAAAAGGATTTCTACCTGATCTGGAGTTTTTATTATGAGGCAGCTAATTTTTTTTAAATGCAAGAAAGTATTCTTGTCAGTTTAACAATCACTCTGAAGTTGTGAACATTTTTGCATGCTACATCAAGGTTTTTTGTAGAGTAGGCATGAGTGTGCTTCCAATAATTTTAAATACTGAGTGCAAACCGCTATTTGAACCCTTTTTGTATGTGTAATGATGGTTGAAATTGAAGGTAACAGTAATTTCCATCCTGCTTGATACTTGTATTTTTATAGTGACCATGTCTCTCAACTTTAAAGGAAATTATTTTTAAAAGGAAGTTAGTGTTCTCTGAACCACTGAGGAAAGAGCATGTCATTTCTCCAAACATGTCTTGAGGCATTTGGAGTTTCATTATCCTGAACAGTTCTATTTTGTATTTTTTCCCTTCATTTTATGGCCCCTAAATATTACTTAATCAGTGACCAACATACCTAATTTAAATTTATACATTCATTTCATCTCATCTTTTAAAAACTCCATAAATCAAAGACAGTACATCAAATAACAATGCAACTGCCCTTTTCAGTCACCTTTGAAACACAATTAGTTCTCCTGATCTCCTATGAAAAGCCAGAAAACGAATGTGGTTTGTTGGTTGCTTAGTGGGTCATCCCACTGGGGCTGTGAAGAGACAAAATGTGTTCTGTATGTGAGTAGCTTTGCTATATTTGCTTTCATGAGGAAGTTAATTATGGAGACAAATGAAGCTGAATACACTTTATTGCTTTAAAGAACAGAAGAGCTAGTTTTATTGTCACTGATCTGAATACACACATACAGGTGCATTGTTTGCATTCCTATTTAACTGAAATGAGAAAGTGGGTTTTTCAAAAAAGGGAATGGAAATACATGAATTTACAGACAATGACCTGTATGTCTTATATAAGTATCTCTCTATAGATCTGGCTTCTCAGGAAAGCTTTTGTCATTTTAGTTTTTGTGAATTTAAATTGTATTCCTGCCAATAATCATTTGCCTTAGTTCTCCTTCTCCATGTGTCACTCAGAAAAAAAAAATCTTCTGTGTTTTTGCTACTGGCATTCTGTTTGGGAAGTTAGACTTTTGGTTCTATAAAGTAGGTGTTCATTAGCGAAAGGGACTGTTACACATGGGGTGCTGCACAGGATATGGACAGATTGCTCACCTGTAACAGTATTTCTTCGAGTGGTCATCTGCGAATACATACAAATGGGTTTCACTGCGCCTGCGCAGTGCTGTTCGGAAACTTCTGGAATCATTGGACAAAGTTTACTTTGCAACATATAGAAACTTTTTGGCGGTAACTCCGCCCACCCGTTATAAGGCCCCTGCCTTCCCGCTCTTTCCCCAGTTCCGCAATTTTTCCGCCAAGCAGGCGATGGAAAGAGCCAATAAGAGCAGGACACTGAGGGGACGGACGGGTGGGATTTGTATGTATTTGCAGATGACCACTCGAAGAAATACTGTTACAGGTGAGCAACCTGTCCTTCTTCTTCGTGGTCTCTGCGAATCATACAAATGGGTTTAGACTGACAAGCTAAGGTATGCGGCGGAGGGAGTGTCCTGAAACCAAAGCTATGGTAAACCAAGGGTATATTTATTGCAACAATAAACGCCTTGAACCATAAAGAGAGTCAGCCTTTTGTTCATGCACAAAATCTCAACAAAGCAATAACATTGCAGAACATGAGAAGGGGATCAAAGGTCATGCAAGACCAGTCCCATTGGAATTGTGCAAATCAACATTCAACAGAATGTAAAACAGTGGCACTATGTACATGAATGCTGAAACACAAACATCAGCAGTGCAATCAGTGCAACCCTGAAACCAACACAGCCCTCCCAAAAGCTGCGTCTCGGATGGCTCTGGTGTCCAGCCTATAGTGTTTTATAAAAGTCAATGACTGGGACCAGACAGCAGCCTTACAGACATCCTCCAAGGGAATGCCCGACAGGAATGCAGAGGATGCTGACACTGCTCTTGTGGAGTGGGACCGAACCCTGCCAGGGAGAGGTTTGCCCAGCAGTTCATAGCAGAGGTGGATGGTACCAGCCACCCATTTGGAAAACCTCTGCGCAGACACGGGCAACCCCTTCTTCGGTTCCGAGTAGCATTGGAAAAGTCTCTCGGACCGACTGGAGGCAGCAGTTCTGTCCAGGTAAAATGCCAGCGTTCTCCTGACATCAAGAGAGTGCAGGCTTTGCTCCGCATCCGAAATCGGATTGGAAGCGAGGGTAGGCAACACAATGTCCTGGCACATGTGGAAAGCAGACACAACCTTAGGCAAGAAAGTAATGTCTGTCCGAAGGACCACCATGTCCTTGTGAAACCTCAGGAAGGGCTGGTCCCTCCGCAAGGCACAGAGTTCGCCCGCACGGCGGGCAGAAGTGATAGCCACAAGAAAGGCGGTTTTCCAAGTCAGTAGTCTCAAGTCCGCTGTGGCCATCGGTTCAAAGGGCTTGGATTGGAGCGCGGCCAGCACCGCCTCCAAGCTCCAAGCCGGGGTCGGTACCGACACAGGAGGGTGCAGGTTGGCACATCCCTTCAGGAACCCCTTCACCAAGGGGTCCCTAAAGAAGGAAGCCCTACCCTCAAATTGGTACTTGGAACAAATGGCAGAGAGGTAGCACTTGATGGATGTGAGGCACAACTCCTCATCCAACAGTGCCATCAAAAACTCCAGCACCACTGGAGTGGAAACTTGAGCAGGAGACAAACCCTTTCGATCAAGGAAGAGGCTAAACCTCCTCCACTTCAGGGCATAGGACCGCTGGGTGGATGGCTTCTGCGCAGCCAGGATCACCGTCCCCACCGTGACCGGCAGTGAGGCTAGGGCTGGATTCTCCAGGCCACAGGGAGCAGGCTCTTGAGGTCCGGGTGCTAAATCCGGCCGTCCTGGATCGACAGCAGGTCGGGACGGAAGTCGAGGCGGAGGAAGCATCTCTTGGAGAGGTGGAGAAGGGATGCGAACCAGGGCTGACTCGGCCACCACGGAGTGATCGGGATCGCATCCGAACGGTCCGTTGTCATCTTGGACACCACCCTGATGACAAGAGGGAAGGGAGGGAAGGCGTAGAGCAGCTCTCCCGACCAAGTGAAGGCGAACGCGTCTCCGAGGGATCCGTCCATTCGCCTCCTGGAGCAGAACTGGGGACAGTGGCTGTTCCGTTCAGTCGCGAAGAGGTCGACTTGGGGGGTTCCCCACCGATCGAACAGGTCGCTGACCGTCTCCGGATGGAGCCTCCACTCGTGGCACACCGAAGGGGATCTGCTTAGGTGGTCTACCAACTCGTTGTCCTCTCCTGGAAGGTGAATCGCCTGGAGGAGCACCTGTCTCTGGATGCAACCGTCCCAAACGTGAAGTGTAATCTTGAGCAGAGTCTTGGATCTGGTGCCTCCCTGTTTGTTGATGTAATACACCACGGTGGTGTTGTCCGTCCTCAGGAGGACCACCTTGCCTGCGACAGCGGATTCGAATGCCCTCAAAGCCTTTTCGACTGCAAGCATCTCCAAAGCATTGATGTGGAAGTGCTTGTCCTGGGTCGACCACTTGTCCTTGATGACCAGGTCGAGCAGGTGGGCACCCCAGCCCTCCAGGGAAGCATCGGTTGTCAAAGTCAATTGAGGCTGAGGTTGATGGAAGGGCATCCCGATGCAAACGTTGCAGCCGTCCAGCCACCATCTCAGTGAAGTGGCCACCGGTCTCGGTACCGTGAGCCACTTGGACGGAGGGTCCTCCATCGGAGCGAAGACTGAGAGGAAACAGGACTGCAGAGGTCGGAGGCGAAGCCTTGCCCACGGTGTTATGAATGTCGTTGACGCCATGTGGCCCAGAGCCACTTGGACGTCCCTGGCTCTCACCCTTCTGTGAGAGATGCAAGGCCTCAGCGATGCCACCAACGCCTAGAAACGGTCCGGAGGGAGAAAGGCGGAGCATCTTTCGGAGTTGAGGACGGCTCCGATGAACTTGGCCTGTCTGGTCGGGGTGAAGTGGGACTTCTCTTCATTGACGACCAGTCCGAGGGAGTCCAAAAGGTGCAAGGCGAATGAGACTGCCTCTCGGAGCTCCTGCTGTGAGTCGGCGGCAAACAACCAGTCGCCCAGGTAGGGGAAGACTCTGTAGCCCCTCTGATGAAGGTATGCCACCACCAGTGCCATGCACTTCGTGAAGACCCTCGGAGCCGTGGCAAGGCCAAAGGGGAGCACGTTGTAGTGGTACGCGGTGGAGCCGACAGCGAAGGCGAGGAATCTCTGGTGGGACTCTCGAATTCCGATGTGGAAGTAGGCATCCTTCAAGTCGACCGTCGCGAACCACAGGCCCTGGTGGAGAAGCGGCAGAATAGAAGCAAGGTTACCATCCGGAACCGGCGGTATTCAAGGAAGAGGTTCAGCTCCCTCAAGTCCAAGATGGGTCTAATGCCCCATCCGCCTTCGGTACCGTGAAGTACCTGGAGAAAAAAGCCCTAGAGCATTGTTCGGGCAGTAAAGGGGAGATTGCCCCCTTGTCCAGCAAAGCGTGCACTTCGTCGAGAAGGGTGTCCGAGGGGTGAGTGGACATGAAGGCTTCGGTTGGGGGGAGCTCTTGGAACTCGAGGGCATAAACCCTACGGACGATGTCAAGAGCCCAAGAGTCCGTCGTGATGGGAGCCCAGATGTTAATGAAGGGCTGGAGAATGTTCAAAAAGAATGGAGATGGGACGAAGCGAGCAGGAACAATTCAGGATCTTTTCTTGGACTGTTCGGTGTCCTGCCTATGGGGTTTTCGGTACCGGGGAGGGCCGCCTCGCCTGCCAGAAGAGGAGGACAATTGGGAAGGATACCTGGAACGTTGGGACCCCTGGTGCTGGTATTGGCGCTCCTGGCCATAAGGTCAAAAAGACTGACCTTGAGGCTGCCACGGGTACTGCTTCTTCCGGAAAGGTGTCGACACGGAGGAAGACATGCCATGCTTCTTGGCCGCAGCCTTCATTTTAAATTTGCGGTTAAGGCAGTCGTCGGTATCTGTATTGAAGAGACCCGAGTCGTCCAAAGGCATCTCTTCAATGGCTGCCTTGACTCCCAGGGTCAGGTCCATGCCGCGCAGCCAGGCGTGTCGACGAAGCACCATCGATGCCGATATGGCCCTTCCTACGCAGTCGGCCATGTTCCGGAACGCAGTGATAAGCCAGCCGCCGATAGAGTGCGTCTCGTCCCGAATCTTGACGAGCTTCCTCTGAGTGTCGTCGGGGATGTCCGGAACCAAGGGAGAGACACCCTCCCTGAGAGCCTGGACGTATGTTAATGGCCTTGACGGCAAGCGAGGCTGCAGAGTATGCCTTCTTGGCTAGTCCGTCAATTTTGCGGGCCTCACGGTCTACAGGAGAGGTCGCCTGTTTGTGGGTATAGGCGATCTGGGCACCCTCTACAATAGCTGAGTTTTGTTTAGGGTGTGTTGACAGCCAGGCACAGCTTGCGGGGGAGACACGGTAGAGTGACTCTATCTTGCGTGAGGTCCCAACCAGAGAAGCAGGAGTCTCCCAAGACCTCTTGATGATGGTCTCTAGCGGCGGCAGGAGAGGGATGGACGGTGGGGTTGGGATCCAGCCATGCACTCGGCGCTCTACCGGGTCCCGAGCTGTCTCCTCAGGGTAAGCCAGCTCAATGTCCAGAGCCCTGGACATTTTGATGACATGCTCACTAAAGGTCCTCAGGTCATCCGTGGGGGAAGCTGGCTCTGGATGATGCATGTCCTGTGGAGAATCCTGGAGCGAGAGCTCGTCATCAGACGGGGAAGCTGGGGACAGTACCTGATCCAGGTCCGATTCAGTGTCCGACTGGATTGTCAAATAATCTATCCTGGGCTGGTCATGAGGGGTTGTTGAAGGACGAGCCCTCGGGTCCAGGCGGGTCGCTGCAGCCTATGATGTTCCTGCATCTGATGGTTTGGGCGCCGCCACCGAGGCCTTCCCCTTAGGGATCTGGCGATGGCGTTTTTCTTCAAACCTGAGCAGCACCGTATCCCGAGGGACCTCCATGTAGTACCGGTCCGCCTCAGAGTCATAGAAGACCTCAGGATCTTCCGGTTTGCCGCCCGAAGCCCGCAGGACAGATGGACGTGGGACTGGGGTCGGGGAGCATCGTCCTCCCGACACCGAATCTTCATCCCCAGAGTCTCCAAAGGGAGCGGTGGTAAGGCCGGAGAGACTTGGAACCGAACCGCCCTCAATTCTCCCTGATGAGGGCTGCTCCTGGACCTACGTCCGGGGCCGAGCCGCAGGCTGTGGAGTCGGGACCGGTTGGTCCGGAGAGCGGTGCTCAGCACCCGAGCGATGGTCGGCAGACTTAGAAGCACCTTTGGAAGTAGAGGTCCCCTTGGAGGACTCCTCATGCGGTTTCTTTTGCTTTGGAGCCAACGATGCAGACTCTGCGGCCTTGGCTTTCCTCTTCGGAGCCCTTGGTGTCTCCGGAGGGAAGAACGGGTTGTCCTCAAGGTCCACGATCACAGGAGTTCCAGACTTGGGGGACTTAGGCTTGGGAGCCCTGTCTTTAGCCGAAGGAGAAGAGCTGGATCTTGATGTGCCGGCGGCTGGAGCGCGATCTTCCTTGTCCTTAGCCTTCTTGGCCGGTTTGGACTTCTGTGACGAGACAGACGAATCCCGGCCGGTACCGACGCCGGAGACGGACCCGGAGAGAGACGCTGTCCGAACCGGGGAGGCTGCAGCTGTCGAACCCTCAGTCCCCGAAGTCTTGTGGGGGCGCTTCGAGGGCTTGTCGGTGGCACTGGACCTGTCAGGGCCGCTGGCCACATGAGAAGGCTTGCCAGTGGCACTGGGCCTGTCTGGGCCGCGGGCCACGTGGGAAGGTGCAGTGGTCGCCGGGGGTGCAGAGATGGCACTCGCAGGGCTCTCCCGGGACTTAGAGACCAAGGGCGCAGTCGCTGGAGAAGGGGCGAAAGCTGGATGGGAACCCTCACGCTGCACCTTACCCTGCGCGATCGCCGAGGTCAAGCGGGACTCCTGATTCTTCCTCGCTTGGGACATCATGGACCTACACAATTGACAAGCCTTCATGTCGTGGTCCTTGCCCAAGCAAAGCAAACACGACGAGTGCGGGTCCTGAACCAGGAGTTTGCCTCCCCACACATCACACTTTTTGAAGGGAGGTGACATCTTTCCGGATCGACGAAGCCAAAGGAGAATGCAAGCACGAAGTCAGACGGTCCGAGGTTGAAGTACAATAGGGAGGTCAACAAGTAGAATGGTCAAGAACGGTCCGAAGTCAAATAGCCAGTGATTCTGATCAGACTGAGCGATGCGAAGTTCCAACAGCAGCCAGTGCGGCAGAAAAAAGGAACTGGGGAAAGAGCGGGAAGGCAGGGGCCTTATAACGGGTGGGCGGAGTTACCGCCAAAAAGTTTCTATATGTTGCAAAGTAAACTTTGCCCAGTGGTTCCAGAAGTTTCTGAACAGCACTGCACAGGCACAGTGAAACCCATTTGTATGATTCGCAGAGACCACGAAGAAGAAACTACATGTCCCAAAGGATCAGTGTGCTGACTTTAAAACTTGCAACTTAACAAAAACAAAGGGAAATGTGCCCATGCCAGCTCCATTGGGGTTCCCTTCATTAATGGTTTTCAGTCTGGTCACTATAACTACTGTTTCAGTTTAAAGAACTGGTACTTGATTTTCGTCTTCTCTCTTCATCTCCTTTTCCTTGTATGTTGTGTTTTTTAGATTGTTAATGTTTAGCACAGACTCTTGTTTGTACTGTGGACATGTAAGGTGGTGGTCCAGAAGGCTTCAGCTTAAAGGGCTGGTTAAATAATTGGTGGAGCATTCTGTTATAAATGTTCAGAATTATTCACTGAACATGTGAAAACCAATATCAGGTTCAGAAGGCAAGTGAAATGTTTTTGAAAAATAATTAGTTTACAGAACCAAATAAATGTGATACTTCAAATAAAACCTCTATATGAACATATGGTACAGTGATAAGGCTTTAATGAATTCTTAAACTTTCATCTCCAAAATGTGCCTTAAATGGTATCTGAAAAGTGTTACTGAGGAGGGCATTTACCGATGTGGCTGTGAAGACTGTGAACTGGCATTCTGCATTGACTGTGATCACCATTCTTCACAGAGTGTATGGGCAAATTGTCTTTTCAGATGGACTGCAGAAAAACCTTGCATCTTGACAAGATTGCAAGGCTTGGTTGCATTGATTAGGAAACTCTTTCAGTATAGTCATTAGAAGAATTCTTTGTTATGAGCCAATAAGTAAATCTTCTGAATCTCATGACTGGTTGATTTCCCTCCCAAACTACTGCCTGCTAAGGGAAGAGTGTCCAAAAATCATATAGTTTGTGTCTGGCCTTTCCCCAGCTTTCCCCCCTATACAGTCAGATGGAAACATAAGCCCAAACACTTAACTGGTTCTTGTTGTTTTTGTTTTCATGGGCCAGTACCTTAATTCTCCAAAGTCAAAGTATTTATAATGTTAATATCTGCATGTCTGCATTGTTTAACTGTAACACAGAGCCCTGAGCCATAGGTAAGCTCTCAGGGCTTCCTTCCCATAGCTTAATAATCAGTACACTTGTGTACTGTATATTGTACATTAACTTCTCTTTTAATTAACAATTATGGTCTTTTAGCTTAAAATGCATTTCTAAACATTGCTTTTAGCAGGATTTACTCCTTTGCAAATGAATTTAGGATTGCATCTATTATGCTTTTCTTCGTATTGACGTGATATATTTTCTTGTGGATATGTTAGGCTACTGCCATACTGAAGAATTAATGCAGTTTGACACTGCTTTAATTGTCATGGCTCCATCTTGTGGAATCCTGGGATTTGTATTTTGTTGTGACACCAGAGAACTTGAACAGAGAAAGCTAAATATCTCACAAAAGGACAGATCCCAGAATTCTGTACCAGTGACCCATGACAGTTAAAGTGGTGTCAAACTGCATTTATTCTGCAGTGTAGATACAGCATTATACTACTTTTCTTGCATTTAGTACTTCTGTTTCTTCCAAAAATTTATAAGCCTCTTTTCAGGTTACAAACTATCCCCAAGGACCCTTATGTCAAAACAATAAAACATAGATAATAAAAAAAAATAATAAATTAGTAGGAATACAATTCTCTACTAAATACATTAAAACATTATGACATCAAAATAGCAGCAGTTAAAACAATTTAGAGCACTGTGTTTCAAAGCAACTTGAAATAGTAATAATAAATCTCAGCTTAAAAGCTAGTAAGGGAGAGGCCATATATAATTCCTTTGGCAAAGATAAATAAGTCCCTGATGCAAAAGACTGCTGGCAATATGCAAAACTTAGCCCTATTAAAAATTATTTACAACTGATATACATATGCTAAGCGACAAGGTAGGCAGCTTTCCAAGTTACTGCTTTTGAGGCAATGTTTTGGAATATTGGTGATTTAAAAACTTGAACTTCATAAATATGAATACATCAAGTGCTTAATTTTTGTAACCCACTATTGTAAAATATGAGTGACCCCTCTATCCAAACACAGACAACAATATATGGGGTAAGAAATGTGGAAATGGCTTCCTGTTGCTGAGAAGCAGCTGTGATCATGTACTGTATTCCATATGTTGGGACATAAGGTACACTGTACATCCTAAGGCAAAACAGGTGCACAGATGCAGCTTAGAATTCACAAGTGTATTTGTAAGCTTAGCTTTTGGCATCTTGAACTTGGCACCTAGTTCAAGAACACAATTCCAGGTTATCTGTGTGCCAACATATTGCTAATTCTTCAACTCTTGATGTTGTTGAATAATCAGTTTTGTTCAACAACACAAAAATATTCCAAATCTAGATGGCTTTAATCCCAAGAGCCTTCTTATTTCTGTTTAGAGAAGATATTACAAGACTTTAAAAATATTCTCTTCTTTGCATTAGTGCCTGTTTTTTTCTGATTCCCTCCCATCCAGGGTAAAAAAAGGAAATTACTTCAAAATTTCTGGAACATTTACATCTCCAGGCCCCAGACAAAACCTTTTCATAAAAATTTGATCCCAGATCTGTTAACTACCAAGCAAGCTTTTGTTGTTGTTAACCATGCATGAGCCAGTGCTGACTCACGGCAACCCTGTGGATGAGACATCTCCAAGCCCTCTTGTCCTCCACTGCTCTGCTCTTGTAGGTTCATGCCCATAACCTCCCTGATGGTGTCTATCCATTTAGCATGCAGTCTTGCTCTCTTTCTACTGCCATCCACCCTTCCTAACATTATTGCCTTTTGAGTGAGTCATGCCTTCTTATGATGTGCCCAAAGTATGACATCCTTCGCTTCATCATCTCGGCATCCAGGAGAGTTCTAATCTGATCTGTTCTAGGACCATTTGTTTGGGTTTTTTGCCTGTCCACAATATACTCAGCACTCTTCTCCAACACCACATCTCAAATGAGTTGGAGTTTTTTCTTATTCACCTTTTTCAGTGTACATCTCTCATATCCATGCATTGTGATTGGAAATACTATGGATTGGATGATTCTTATATTAGTGTTCAGTTGTATGCCTTCACTCTTTAGGGTTTTATCTAGTTCTTTCATCAGAATTACTCTTCCCATTCACATTCTTCTTATTTCTTGGGTTCAGTCTCCATTCTGATCAGTGTCTGATCCTAGGTGTGAGAACTCTTTTAACTATTTCAGTTTCTTCATTATCTGAGTCAGTGATGGTGAACCTTTTAGAGACCAAGTGCCTAACTCAATGGCCTTTCCCCACTGGGTGTCACTTGGTGCCGGGGGAGGGAATTCTGGGCGGCAGGACTTCCAGGGGCGGGACTTCCCCGGAGGCAGTTAAAGGCACAGGAGGGTGGGTGCACGCCTGTTTCTCCTGTTCCCCTGCCTCCTGTGCCTTCATCTGTCTCTGTGTGCCCTCAGAGACGGCTTTGTGTGCCAGAGGTTTGCCACCATGGGTCTAGGTTGAAATTACGTATTTCTTCCATGGTCATTACTTTTGCTTTCTTTATGATCAGTATTAGGCCTGCCTTTCCACTTTCATCTTTGATCTTCAGTCATTTTTTCAAGTCTGTGATGTTTTCTGCTAGTAGTATGGTGTTGTCTGCATATCTTAGACTGTTGATGCTCCCTTCTCCCATCTTCACTCCTCTTTCTTCTAAGTTTAAACTGCTATTCTTATGATGTTTTTTGCATTCAGGTTGAACAAACAGGGTGATTGAATGCAGCCTTGCCTGACTTCTTTGCTAATTGGGAACCAATCTGTTTCTCAGAATTCTGTTCTGCAGTTGATTTCACCTCTTCAAAGAACAATGAATGGAATCCTGAAGGGAGAAGTTCCAAAATCTTGGCAACAAGCGAATGTTGTATTGATACCAAAGGAAAACTGTGACCACCTAGAACCCAAAAATTACAGACCAATTTCTTTATTAAACTGTGACAACAAAAATCTTTACTGGAATATTGGCAGAACGATTAAAAAATATATTGGAAAATTGGATACATGAAAACCAAGCGGGATTTTTGCCAAACAGATTAATAAAACACAATATTAGAAACATAATAAATATAATTGAATATCATGAAAAATATAGATAAAAACTGGTACTAATCTTTATTGATGCAGAAAAATCTTTTGACAAAGTGAACTGGCATTTTATGAAAAAAGTCTTGGATAAAATAGATATTGGATCAAATTATAAAAAATGGATAGATAACATTTACAAATACATGTATCAAGAAGCAGCTTTGATTGTGAATAGCAAAACAACAAAGAATTACAAAGTTCAAAAAGGAGTGAGACAGGGATGTCCACTATCACCGTTGTTATTCATAATAATATTAGAAATTTTAAATAATGCCATAAGAACAAACAAAATAATTGAAGGAATTAAAATTAAAAACATGGAGTACAAGTTGCGTGACTTTGCAGACGATCTGATGATCTCCTTAGCAAATCCGATTGAAAATATGAGTGAACTACAAAGAGTATTAAAAGAATACAGTGATGCATTGGGATTCCAAATGAAGAGAAATCTAAAATGGTGATAATGAATATGTTCAAAAAAGATAAACAACAGCTAAAAACCTTAACTAAATTTCAAATTAGCAAAAAAGTTAGATATTTAGGAATTAATATTACAACAAAGAATTCGGATCTTTTAAAGAACAACTACAAGATTAAATGGCAAGAAATTAAGAAAGACTTGGAAAGATTGGATAAAATAGGCTTGCCATGGATGGGAAGAATATCATCTATTAAGATGAATGTATTTACCTAAAATGTTGTACTTGGTTCACATATCGACAAATTAGAGAAAGATATATTATAGATACAAAATGTATGGGGATTGGAGAAGTAGACCCAAGTTTGGAAAATATTATTAAATTTAAAAAAACCCATAATATCAGTAAATACTATAAAGCTTTAATGAAATTAGATATGAAAGAAGAACAAATAAAACCTCAAATGGTAAAATGGGCCCAAAATATTGGTAAAAACATAAATTTGGAGCAATGGAAAAAACATGGACAAAAATAATAAGATATACCCTAAGTTATAATGTAAGAGAATCTGTTTGACATTACAATTCCAATGTTCTGATGCAGCAGATGCAGCATAAGGTCTGATGTATGAGCACTCACACGAGATGGATAGACTTGATATTCTGGATTGAAACTATGTGTGTGTGTTTGTGTGTGAGTGTCTCACATTTGGACAGGCAAGAGATCTCAGTGGTAAGGAGGAAGGGAGAGGGTAAAAACGTGCTTTTTTATTTATGTTCATGGTTAAAAATACAAAAATGCATTTTAAAAAATCTGAAAAAAATCCATTTAAAAACTTGTGTTTTAAAAAGGAGGGCTGATAAGACTGTCCAGCAGATGATGGAGCAGATAAAAGTGCCCTTCCATCAGGAAAACCTGTGCAACAGATTAAGCACCCTTAATCTGTCCCACAGATTTTCCAGATGGAAGGACACTTTTATTCATACATCCCTAGTTTTAGCATTGTATCATCTCCTTAAATATCCCATGAATTGTCCCTTAATGGAGCTGTTTTGATATACTTGTGTCCCTCATTTCCTTCCTGCTTCTTCTAGCTCACATAGTCATGATGACTGTGAAAGTGGGCATGGCTTTCCAGTAGGCAGCCTAGTGGATGACGTGAGGCCTTGTATTACCCACTTGAAGCCCTTAATGCATCCTTTCTTACAGAATAGTTCTTGACTTAAGGTGGGAACAATAGTCATGCTTATTTAAAGTCAGATTTGTTCATTTTCCATCTCAGCTGAATGGGGTAGAATGCTACCTTTAATGTTAGGGAGGAAGTTTCAAATTCTGGGAAGGAAATACTTGCAAGGTATTGCGGAATATTTTTTGTCAGTTGTATTATTATTTTTATTTTTATTATTATTTTAAAAACTGTGATGTCATGGGGGCATGAAGCAGCTGTTGAAATACATTTTTGTGGGCCAGCTGTGTCCTTAATACAGACTCTTAAGGTAAGATGATATTTTTGTTCTCATTCTACAAATACAAAGGGAGGAAAATTAGTAGAAGTGTCTCTGATTTTAGATGCAGCATAGATAATTAACTATATAAAATCAATTTTTAAAAACTGTTTTGATGTTACTGATACAGGTATGTAAAATTAGGATGCTATTTTAAAAGATGCCTGGGAAATTATAAGGATACCTCTCTTTTTGGAAGGTGGGTGGATACAGATTTTGTTTTGTAACTGAGAAGTTAATGTCACAGCAGTCTAGTTCCATGGATGTACATACTACCGTACTTTAATTTGTTATTTTGTTATAGAAGCAACTTGTGGAAAAGCTGTGTTGAAAAGTGTTTTAAGGAAGATTATAATTAGAGTAATAAAATTATTGTGATATGTAAAGAAGAATTGAACAGGACAGTAGCAGTGCTGTGTGGAGTCCTCTTTATGTGTTGGAAAGTTGGGAATGAGAACTATTCATGCAATCATATTGGAGAGGATCAGATTAAGTCATATCAAAGAGGGTCAAATCTGTTGAGAACAAGAGATCTTGAAGTACACATGGAAGAATTAAGAGTGTAGTTGTGTGTTTGAGTACCTTATGTTTCTTTCAACAACTCTATCTACATGAAACATTTAGTCACCAGAGCTCTGTTCAGATATTCTATGTCAACATACGCAAAATGACAAGCTAGCTGTGCCTTCTTTTGTCTTTAGTTCCACTCCCCTCCTATGCATAGAGGGCAACAGTCTGAAGCAGAGATCCTCCAGTTTTCATGGGAGCACCATGGGAGTTGGCACCCTGAGTTTCCAGAGCTCCAGCACGCGGAGTGTGTTTTAAGGACAGTGGAGGCTATTTCACATCTGTCACTCTACATGCACAGAGCAGGGTTGGCAGTGAGGCTAGCACACACACCCCTACTTGTGTGTTTACTCTGCATGTTTAAAGAATAACTAAATAAGACAAGATTAGTGAGTAAAAATATACTATGTGCATCTTTATAGATGCTAAAAGTTAACTGCTGTCAATCAGTATAGTGCAGCTTCTCAGCCAATATCAAAGTGCACTTAAGGCTGGAGGATTTTAGAAGTAGTAGGTGTTGTAGCTACATTTCAAAGGAAGGAATGCGCAAACTATCTCTGAGTATTCCTTGCCTAAGAAAAGTGTATGAAAAATTCATGGGGCAGCCATTAGTCGATAGGTGACTAGAAGGCGCATGAACACATGTGTACTGCCACTGACAGACATAAATCTTTTGTCTTTAAGAGAAAGTGCTGCTTTCTTGTGAAAGACTTGAAGTAGCATAAGAAGAAGCATTGCAGATTTCTATTTAGGCTCATTTTTCCTCCCATACTGTGCAGTAAAATCAAGATTCTGCTTCTTTTAGCAGGCAAATGGCTAGAGAGAGTGGATGAAAATAGTTACTATCCTCGCCCACTGCCTTGCAGCTTTAATAAACGTGGGTGGGATACCTGGATTGTTGAATGACAATCTTAGAGGAAATACAAAGAATCTCATCTCTTTTAGGAGTGAAATAATTCTTCGCTTCTTTATTATTGACAGGAAAGTTCATATTTTGATGTGAAGGATTGTACAAATAAGCTGTGGCTTTCCTTATGTATAATACTGTTTTGAACTGCGGTAATTTATTTGTAAGTGCAACAGATGCACAATTCATCTTGGCTCAGCATTGTGAATTTTTCTCAGTGCAGATTGAATATCATCTTTGTTATTTATCAAGAGGGATTCTGAAATTGGCTTAGAGCAGAGATGGCGAACCTTTTCCAGTTCACTTGCCGGGGGTGGGGCTTCTACCCCCAGGATGGGGGCTGAGTGCCGGGGGCGGGGCTTCTGCCCTCTGGGGTGGGGCTTCCACCCTCCGGGGGTGGGGCTTCTGCCCCCTTTTCAGAGGGAGGAGCCTCTGGCTCCTGTCCCGGCATTTGCCGGCCCCTGAGGGTCCCTTCTGGGGCCGTCAGAGGCCGGCAAAAGGGCCATGGAGGACAGTGGGCCATCCTCCAGTTTTTGCCAGCCCCTGAGGGTCCCTTCTGTGGCCGTCAGAGGCCGGCAAAACGGCATTGGAGAATGGTGTGCTGTCCTCTGGCTTTTGCCGGCCCCTGGGGGTCCCTTCTGGGGCTGTCAGGGGCCAGCAAAAGAAGGGAAAGGCAGAAGAAGGTGGCTGGGCCCGCGTCCCAGCTGCCTTCTCCTCAGTCCTTCGCTCCCTGCGAAAGGGCTCCATGGAGCCCTTACGCGCGGAGCGAAGAGAAGCCGGGAGAGAAGGAGGAGACAGACGCACGCGCCTCTGTCTCCTCCTTCCAGGTGCCATTTTCTGGCTTCTCGCTGTCTCAGAGAGACAGCGGGAGGCCCCAAAATGGCAGGGAGGAGGCGGAACAGGCACGTGCCTGTTCTGCCTTCTCCCTTGCCCAGTGCCCGGCGAAATGGCGTTGCGTGCCACCCGTGGCGTACGTGCCATAGGTTCGCCATCATGGGCCTAGAGCAAGGCCATAGTAGCAACTCATGTGAGATAATCAAAATGATTAGGCTCTATCATTGCTTACTGTTTAAAAGGCAAGAGAATGGAACGTTGCCTTATATGCCACTTGATAATTTTGATTGAAATCACAGTTCTGTTCACAATATGTAGAATTGCTAGTAACATTTTAATATATTCATATATTGCACTTTTGGATATGTACAGTTTGCTAGTATTTATTGAAATGTGCAACTATATTTTGAAAACACATTTTGACTTTTTCTTGTACTGGGTCAGATATAGAATTTAGAAAGTCAATGATTATGGGATGATGTGACGTTCACTAGGCCATCTCACCAAGCCTGAACAAGTAGTTATTTTATTTTGTTATGTGCAAAAAGCTTTGATGACATTTCCTGGCAGGTCCTACTGTCGGCTACATAGCAGCCATTTCATGCCACACTGCAGTTTCAAGATCCTGTGCAGCACTCTGCAGTATTAGGATCCTATGCCACTAATAATAAATATTCACTTAGATTTTTTTTTGCTTCATTGTAGCTTGTTGAAGAACAGTTTTCTTTTTTTGATAAGTTATTTCTTGAATCAACGTATCTGCCATTTGCATCTGCAGAGTCCAATGGCTTGATCTTTTTCAAATATGCTGCAAGGGAGAAAACTACTTTACAGTTATTGTGAATCTTTCTAGGATAAGAGTGAATAGCATCCACCTTGAAACCTGTTCCACTGTTGCCTTTTTTTCTTTCAAGAAAAGAGTTGCTATACCTGGAAGGACCCAAAGGGAATGATTCTCTTGTAAAATAAGATCCAGCCTCACTCTGAGTTTAATTTTGCTCTCCAAATGGGTTCTTAGAAACATTCTGGTGAAGGAATGGCTCTTGGACTCCTAGACCTTACCCACCCATATCTAGAGCAGGATACTTGTATTCTGGTCATCTTATTGTTCTGTGTTTAAACATTTGAGCCATTTTTTCTTAATGAGTAAGTGAATAAATAACTGCAAGAAGAAATATAGATCTGAAGCCTCTTCCATTGGGTGGGACATTTTAACCTCCCCCCCCCCCGGGTGACATTTTGTTTTTCAATTTACATAGAACTAGATACACAGTGAAGGGTGTTGTTTTTTTAAACATAGTCACCTGAAGAGTTTTAAGTAGTGGCCCTGACCTGCAGTTGCATGCCCCATATAGCATTTCTTTTTGCAGATGAAAAACTGTTGGGACAGAAGTGTATTGCATTTTACCACAGAGCACTGTTATTCCCTTACCATTATAATGGATTAAATCAAAAAATGTCCCATGGCATTTGTGGCTGAATCATGATGTAGAGAAGCTGTGCATGCTTGATTTAGAAGCTACTGCAACCCCTGAGAAACTGGAAGACAATTGTAACCTGAAATCCCACTATTTATATGGCCATTTTAGGTTCACTAAGATGAACCTAAGTCCTCTTTACAAATGCAAAAATATGCAGCTATTTGCTTTGCAGTTAAGAGAGCATTGGCATTCAAGATTCTCTGAGTCAGACAAAAGTTCACTGGAGACTAAATCCAATAGGAGGAGTGATTGCTGCCCTGTCAACTGTAGGCTGGCATCCTGTTGGTGTCCTATGCATCTATACATTCCCCTACTTACAGTTGGATACTGGGATATTTTTGTCCAATGTAGAAGAGTTATATTCAGTTAAGAATTACGGAAGTGGAGTTTCGCATAATAATAATAATAATAATAATAATAATAATAATGCATTTTATTTGTATTTTCCTGCTTCTCCCGATGGATCAAAGTGGGATTACAACCAGGAAATCTCCATACAATGGCAATCATATCTAAAAACATCATAGAAACATCAAGTTATCTAAAAAATTTAATCACGACAACAGGAAAACATCAATTAAAATATGCTATTACAACTAGAAGTGGGTTTTTCTTCAGTTCTTTATAGAAGGTCAGGTGGGTATGCCTGCCGGAAGAGATCCATCTTTAGTGCCTTCTGTGTATGATCTTTGGGAAATAGTTGTTAATCTGACCTTTGAATAATCTAATAAATTCTTCCCAGTTATTCTGAGAGTGCAGGGCGGATTATGTAGGGATAGGCATTCCCCCAAGTAACTCAGGCCCAAGTGATGCAGGGCTTTAAAGGTGATGACCAACACTTTGTATTGCACCAGAAGACAGGTGTTATATGGTCTGACCTGAATGTTCCAGTGACCAATTTGGCTGCCGCATTTTGGACTAATTGAAGCTTCCGAACCTGGTACAAAGGTAGCCCCATTTAGAGTGCATTGCAGAAATCTAAGCGAGAGATTACCAGAGCATGTACCACTGTTTCAAGGTCCTTTTGGTCGAGGCAGGGTCACAGTTGGCGTATCAGCCGAAGCTGATACCAAGCACTCCTGGCCCTCGCATCTACTTGAGATGATAACTGTAGAGATGAGTCCAGGAGTACTCCCAAACTGCGAACTTTGTCTTTTAGGGGAAGTGTGACCCCATCCAGGACTGGGTGACATGCAGTGCTATTGCACATGGAGGTACATTGTGTATTACCATACAGTGCATTTGGCACTGTAGTTCACCAATGATGGTTGGTGATGGTGAAATACTTTTTAAGTTGGAACGCCAACTGTGACGGGCACCAGTTTCATATTGATGGTATAACTTGGTTGCCTTAGCTATGCTTGTTTCCAGTACATTGTTGGGTCAGCCCAATCAATCTTGAGTTTGTGCTAGAAGCCTGTGACTGTTTATTTCATGCATATTCACTCACTCATATCAGTGGACCCAAATTGTGTGGTTTTCCTGTTAGACACCAGTTATGTTCATAAACACACGGACCTTTCCTGCTTGGTCAGTGCCCTGCCACTTTAACCACACATGCTTTTGTCTGGTGCAGAATCAGACCCAGAGAAGAGACAAAAACACTTCTGTGCTACTGTGTAAAGGAGTTCCTGTAGAAGAGAGTTTGTTATGACTCCACAATCTCATTTAAAAATAGAGATTAACTCTTGAAGAGCAAGATGTGCTGTGAGCATATGCTTTTGTAATTTAAATATTCAGGAATGTAGGGGAAAGGCAGTGTTGGTAGGATATTTGGTTGTTAACTCTTTTTAGTGTCATATGCTTGGCAGTTAATAATTTTGTATTCTTGACTGGAAACTACTGTATTCACTTAAATTTTCTGAGTAATAATTATCTCAATTAATTACATTTAACTTTATTGTTAAATGGTTTTACCTCTCAATCCACTTCCATGCCAGAAAACCGACAATATATAAATAGTAAATCAGGTTATATATTTGTGCTGTGAGGATACTTTGGAAGACCACTGCACATGCATTAATAACAATGAAAACGCTTGCTGAAGATTAATTTTGTAAAACAAAAACTGCACCTACTTCCAAATTTTTTTTTATGTTTGGGGAAATAAGTACAATTTTTTTTGCTTGGCTTGAACAATTCTTGAAGTTTTCATATTATCAGTAAACCTTTTTAATGGACAAAGACAGTCCAGAGATCTGAATTACCAATTTCTCAGCAACATGGTAACTGTTTTCTTTTATAGCAAACAATCCCCATTTCTTCGATTTCAAGGCACTTAAGGAACATGGAGGAGTTCAAATATACAGTAGTTTGTCATCAAGTAGAGAAACTAACTTGCAAATTCCCTTGGACATGCTGAAGTAGCTCTGGATTGTGGTCCAGGAATAACACTTTAGTTGTCATGTATGGAGAATAGATTTTCCTTTGGTCAGATGGAAAGGAAGCAAAATTTCATTACTGCATTGTAGAGTTGTAGGTAGTATCAAGAGGTATTTCTGCAGACATTTAAATAATGATTTAATTTTGCAGCAAAGAACCTTAGGATGGCTATGTTTGTGAGCATGCTGTATATCCTGCTAGCTGAGTAAAGCCTTTCACAAAATGGCCATTACTAAGGTTCCTTAAAAGGGAAAGCCTGACAGATAAATATGTCTGTCTTGTCTATGTATTGTGTTAGCTCTAGCCAGTTACACTTTAATGGCTGAAACGCACAAGAGTAACAGAACTGGGTGGGTGGGTGGGTATGTCTCCAGTACGCTTTTTTGTACTGGTTGTTGTGGAAAGGGAAAGGTCCTGGTTATAGGCCTTTCTCTTGGTGGGCTGCTGTGCAAACAGAAAGCTGGGCTAGATAGGCATTTTGTCTACTCCAGTGAGACTTAAAAGATTACATAAATTCCATTTGTTCCTTAGCTGCTGTTCCTGTTTGGGGATAAAAGGAAACAGATATTAAAGTACAAACCTGTCAGGAAGTATTAGGGGTGATAGCTGCTGGCCTTTTGTTATGACAACAGCATTGCATTTTTGCATTACACAGAGCAGAAGTAGCAGTTGTTCACTACATGGAAAAGCTAGAGTTTTGGTCTGGGTAGAAAAACCCCCCAGAGTTTAGTGTCTTAACAGCACAGTGTAAAGAAAAACAGCTGATGTTAGCTTCTTCAGTTTACCATTTCTGGTTTCAGTGAAATGTCTTCACCCTAATTTCTGATATGTCTGACTCATTTTATGCTCCACCAACAGATAGTATATTGTGATGCATAATTCTGTATTCTTAAAAAATATCTTGCCCAGTACTTGCTCCTCAGGCTTTATAGAGCAAAATGCACAAGGGAATCAGCTTTTTAAAAAGTACAGGTTCAGCTGATTACTTTTATTGGGGGGGATTGTAAAAAAACAAACAAAACTTGTTTTGAAAAATGCTGAAATCAGGATCTTTCAGGGTTAATATCTATTTCCCTACTCTAGCTGAACTTGATGCAGAACATGCTCAAAAGGTTCTGGATATGGAACACACACAGCAAATGAAGCTAAAGGAGCGGCAGAAATTCTTTGAAGAAGCTTTCCAGCAGGACATGGAACAGTACCTCTCAACAGGCTATCTGCAAATAGCTGAAAGACGAGGTGAGTACTGAAATCTTTCAGGCTTCACAGATGGAAAATGTAGCAATACTGTACAGTGGTTTATTGAACTAGATTTCATAACATTGTAATTCCTTACATCTGTATTCTGTCTGGAAGCTCGGAGTGGCAGCATGCCCTGTCATTTGTTTTCTTTTCATGCCAGGGGCAAGCGGATGCCTGCTTAGCTTGAATGTGTTCTACGATATAGGGCTGACCTAGCTGTGGAAAAAACATAGCAACAAATGAAGGGGTACAGCTGAGAAGCGAATGGCAACAGTGGCAAACAAGAGCATTCTCATTTTGCTCTTGCACTCCATGTGAACAGGGAAGCAGCAAACTGCACTTTGGGAGTAGCCATTTGATAGGTTGGATGGAAAATGGCAGTGCATTCCAGTCTTGAGATTTGCTGTGTGGGAAATTGTATATTAGTATTTTACCAGCAGATCTGGAGATACTGGAACCTTGCAGGTTACACTGTGGCATAAGTTTGACTTTTTAAAGACTTTTCCTCTTGGATTCTGTGGAATTTTCACAGCTAGGTTCCAGTAGCTTCACTGTCATAGGAGGACTATATATACATGTGCCACGTGACGGAATGAGCTCCCATCACTAGTCCAAGCTTCTGTCAACCTAGCAGTTCAAAAGCAGGGAAAAGTGCAAGTAGATAAGTCCCACTTTGGTGGGAAGATAACAGCATTCTGTGCAGTCATGCTGGCCACATGATCACAGAGTTGTTTTTGACAAGGCTGGCTCTTCAGCTTGGTAATGGAGATGAGCACTACCCACTAGTCACACAACTTGACAACCTTGCCAAAGGGGAATACCTTTACACACACGCACACACATATAGATATATCCACATATATAGGGTGGGGAACTGTGTAAATCTTTTACATAGGAATAGTAGAGCTTGCAGGCCAGTTCTGCAGTGGGGGATTGGGATGTTCCCTTTTTCTAATCACCATCATCAGCCTGTCCCATTTTGATGAAGATTTAAGGGGGGGGAAATTATATAACATCATTATAGATTTGGCTGTGGAGTAGAACATTTACTCTAAATCCTGATCCAAGCTGTTGGATAGTGATACAGTTTAACAATTTAGAAAATAGCTTTTTGAAACTTAAAAGGCTGTTCATTCATTAAAAGAAACCAGACAGAACTGTGTTTGACATTTTTTTATTCATATGATCTATTTAGCAATCATGAATGTTGTGTGCAGAAATCAGCATGAAAGGCACGTGTGGTAAGCCTGTCAGCTTTTTAATCTACAACTTTCTGATTGCAGAGCCAATCGGAAGCATGTCTTCAATGGAGGTGAATGTGGACATGTTAGAACAAATGGATCTCGTGGATATGTCTGACCAAGAAGCTTTAGATGTATTTCTCAATTCAGGAGGAGAAGATAACGCTATGCCATCTCCTATGTTAGGTAGGAAAATGAGCTTTGGCAGTTCTAATTGCACTCATGCCGTTAAAAACAGTGATGCCTACCAGCAGAGAAGACTGAGTTAAAGTCAGGTTGACTGAAATCACTAGGGGGAGGGGAAACTTTTTTAAGCCTGCCTGAGGACAGCTGAGAGGACACTGGATTGCTCTAAGTCCTGGTGTGTGGCTGAAGACAAAACTTACCAGTGGTACAGTAATGACTGTGCAGCAGGAGTCCATACCACAGCTGGGCTAGTGCTGTGAGTGTACATACATCACTAGCATTGTATAATGAACAGGGACTGAAAGGGGCATCTTCGGTTGGATCATTTAAGGCCTTGGATAAGTACATGGTCCTGTTTCTCCACTGACACATATACTCCCAAGTGCTTTGTGTAGCAGTCTCAGAATTTTGTTTCAAGAGCAGGAGCATTTATATATATAAAAAAGTTGGAACTAAATTATTCCTGTCCTGGCAGGGATTGGGACATGGCAGCTGCTTTGCCTTGCATTCTTTCTACACACACATACACATTCTACTCATTATTTATTTTTTATTAGTTTCCTCTTTTTAATTTTACCCTAAGGTATTCATTACTGAGAAGAGCTTTCGGTATGCCCCCCAATGTTTCTTGGTGATTTAAGTATAGTGAAACTAGCATGCACATGCCCAATGAACAAAATGTCAAAATATACTGTGGTAACATAACCCTAAAACTCAGCAGCACTTTTCAGACCACAACCCACTCATCTCATCTCACTCTCCTCCTGTCTTTGAACAAAACAGAAACTCAAAAGTAAGCTCAACTTTCATTTTACAGAATCCAGGATGCTTCTGTTAAGTTACCATACATAAGGCAGACTAGTTCATGCATAGTTTCTTATAGCTATTATATAAATCCTGACATTTATATATTGCTAATAGTGCAGAACAAGGTTATCTTCATGTTCTCTACCGTGAGAAGCAAAGGAGATTCAACAGAGCCTGTTGCATACTTCATAATGGCATACTCACTTTCACCCTGTTACATTCTGGAGTGTGTATTACTAGAGTATATACATCCAAAAGCTTTGTTGCTTTTCCTCAGCTGTTTTATATGCAATACACTAGGGATCTAATATATTGCTATTTTTTTTCTATTAACATGGGTTTTCTTAAGAAAATTGTAACAGGTATAGTAATTAGTCAGTCAACTTAATGCCTTTCTCTCATTATTTTGAAGTGTCAGAATCCAGCACTTGTCAAAATGAAATCAGTCTGCAAGTTCCACCTCAGTCAGCGTTGAAGGCAAATGTCTCTTCTTTACCCTCAACCTGGACTGATTCTGCTAGCCAAGATGCCAGCGAAGGAGAGTCACCTGTGATCCAGTCAGATGAAGAGGATGTGCAAGTGGACACTGCTCTTGTTGCTGTAAATACAGAAATGAAAGGTGCTTCTGACAACAGTGATGAGAGTGATTCGCAAACAAATTGAGTGTTATGACAGTATTTGGTAGGAATTTGGACCCTGGAATGTATGAGTTCAGAAGTGATTCAGTTGTCTATTCTCACTACAATGATTTATCATGAAAGAGATTACTTTATATAAAATTTAAGTTTGACCTTCATGTGAAATACTAATTTTTATATATATATAAAAACTTGAAGCACACCATTAGCAATAAAATATTGGCTTTTGAACAGTAATTTTTTTATCTAGAGAAAGAGTCATGAAAAGGTTTATTTTAAAACAGAAACGTAACAAAGCCATGTCTGTTCTTTGTAGTCACAGTGTGCATGTCTTAATTGTTGTGGTTAAAGGTTGAAAATATCTGCTGCTTATACTCAAGTTTAGGCATCAGAAAAACTGCCTCCAGTTTCTAATTTCTTCAGGGTGTTATCTGGAAATCCAAGTGCAAGAACGAGGGACTGTACTGGCCTCTAGTACAGGAGCCTTTCACTTCGTTACTGACGTAACATGCCTAAAACTAACTGAATGTACTGGGAGATAAATTATGATACTGGCATTCTTAGTACATGGGAGAGTTCTACATATTGCGGAACTTGTCTTTTCTTCTGGCAGTATACAAATACCATCTTACTGTCATTGCTGTTTAAGGGGGGATAGATGGATTGTCTCCTAGTACAGGCTTGGTACTTCTCATAATTTGAAAATCGGTATACTCTTAACATCTTGACCCCACTAACTGCCAAAAGGTTGAATAACTATGCTCTTCCCATCTTTCAAGACAGTGCTTGAGTTTATGTAATAACTGTCAATATACAGCACAGTTCAGCAGGCTTGTGTGTTGGCTATTATTTCCAAACTTGGGACCTTCCACACAGGCAGCTACTCTCAAATGGGCAACTTTACTTTCTACCCTTCCTGCTGTTCTTTAAGCATGTATTTGGTAAGAGCATTGGTTTCAAATAAGGGAATGTGGGAGCAGAGATGATAGTGAAAGTCTCCAGCCATTCATAATTTACTACAGAATCAATGCTCAAGCTTAAGTGTGTATGTGAACATTCTGTGAGGAGGTAGTGGAAAGGTCCTTGCACAGTGTCCCCCCCAAAAGACACAAGTGTGTGTAACTCAAATAAGTGTCAGCTAACCACAGGCTAGGATCTTCAGATGTGGGTGGACTGTAACTCAAATCAGCTCTATCTGGCATAGGACAATGTTGACGAGTAGGAAATGCAGTACAACAAAATACAGAGGGGGCCGCACGGTCCCATTCCTGCTATAAGTTGTGCATTTTACTTTAGATAGAGAAAATTCCAATTCATTATACAGTGGACCCTTCCCATCCATGGAAGTTTGGTTCCACCCTCACTCCCATGGATGGCAAATAATGGAGGAGCTCATGCCCCACATTATTTAATGGGCAGCAATGTGCCTACGTCAGCATGTCCGTTGAATAATGTGGGAAATGATGAGCTGCGGACTCTCCAATCTACGGATAGCTATCCCACTGATGCAGTGGGCCCACTGTAAATGAAAACTCCTGATGGGCTTTACACCCTTTCCTAGCCTACTAGAATGGGCTACCTTTTAACTATTTAATCTCCACTTCTCTTTCAGAAGAAAGACAAAATGTCCAAAAAGTGTGTTTTTATTAAACCTTGTATTACAAACCTGAAAAGTAAACAAAAACTGGCAATAAACATGTTCCTTCCTTACAAGGAAAGAGAGTAGAGCAGCGCTAATAAATTAAATGTCAAACTGTAAGCCATAGTCAGAAGTTTACTGTCAAGAAGGAAAAAGTACACAGCAAGGTCATAAAAACCGGACAACCACATTGGAAAACACTCGACTCTGTATGTTATTGTTAAATATTCCAAAACAATTCAGTCTTCTGCAACAACCAACAATATGTATTTTATAAGACTTTCCTGACAGTCACTCACCACTGGTAAGCTCAGTGCAATATGGGTAGCTCTACGGTCTTGTTGAATTCAATTATGAAACAAGAGTTTGTGAAAACATTTTCCCTTTTTTATTCCACACATACTGTACACACAACTGGAAAAGGGCAACAACTACTCCATTATTATTTTGTTGTTGTTCAATGATGTAAGCAGCACTTATAAATGTTACAAGAAAAACCCTGTAAGCATCCAATCCAACCGATGAAGAAAGTGAAACGTAAGGCTATTCTTCATCTTGTCTCTTTGCCACCCTTCCCCACCCTCCCAAGAAAAGGCTCAAGTATTTAAAACAATTTACAGGCTTATGTACAAAAGGTATGATTTTTTTTTTGTTACACATGAAGAAGGGAAAAAAAATATATAGACAAGATGAGAGCAAATGCATTTTTCACATTCAAAAGAAATACGCAAATCTGCTAGTGGCTCTAAATGCGATCATAAAACAAACCAAAATTAATGCTGACTGTGAAAAGGTATGAAAAACAGCAGTGGAATGGAAATGGAATGTTAAAGATTGCACGTCTATGACAAGAAGCACTTATGGCTTCAATCATTTTTTAAAAGGATGCTATTGAGGGGTTTTTGATAAAAGTAGCCAACAGCACCAAAAAATAACAGAATGGATTTCCTAATGAAATCAGGCACAGTTTTCGCTCACATGACTCCTCAAGGCAGGCAGTCTTTGTCTTATTTTTCTTCTCCTCCTCGAACAGATGCATAGTGAAGTGCTGGTAACAGAGAACATTTTCTCCAAATCTCCCATTTTGCCTAGGGTTAGAAAACTAAGTCCATCTTCAGCTGCCATAACCTCTCAAAGAAAAATGTGTATTCTCCAATTTAAAAAGGTACAAAACTCATCCTGCCTGTTACAGAATACAAGCCAAAAGTATAGCAATTTCTTTCAAGTTTTGTCTCCTATCCCTTTTCTCTCTATACAAAAAATAAAATAAAAAAAAATCTGCTGACATGACCGGAGAACAAATTATAAAACACGCCAAAATTCAACCTATCAAAAAAGGGGGTTGTTAAAAGCCTTTTCACAGTTACTGAAAAAAGGGCTTTTTATTTTCAGACAGAGGGACAAAATACAAATTAATTTCATCAGCCTCTTTGCTGCTTTTAAAACAGTGAATGCACAGCAGTTTTTAAAAACCTGCTGTTTCTAACTATCCTAAGTAAAAATAAAATAAAATAAAATTCAACAGTTTAATGCTAAAACAAAATTAGTTCTCTAAAACCAGAAGAAAATCTTCTTTAGAGCTAGTGCAAAGACAGCTTGTATTCTACAGCAAATACTCCAAACTATGATATAATAATTACAAAAAATATATATAAAATTGACAAAAATGAGAGAGTGTGTTGGCATTTTTATGATTAACTTGAAGCACTTTTGGATGAACCGGAGGATGAAAGTCTTGATGATGGCACGTCAACCGTTGCTCTCTTCCGAGGTCCTCTTTTTGGTGTAGGCTTGCTGATACAGTTCTCAATGGTGCCATTTTTGCCAATTACCTTTCCACAGATTTGATTGACTAAATTGATTATTTGTTCCTGTTTGAGAAAAAGAAATAATAAAAAATTAGTACTGTCTTTACTCTTTATCTGGTGTCTAAAGTTCACTCTTCAAATTACAGCAAATCAGGGCCAGGTTACAGGAACAAAAATATATCTCTGAGGATGGCCGTGATTCAGATTTAATCAACATTCATTCATTTATATTCCACCTTTTATCAAAGATCTGAGGGTAGCCTACAGTGAAATGAACTTGCCTGACCTAAAACCAATGGTATTTTTTTAAAATGCCTTTACTGATGATTTTAAGAGGCTACAACACATTAAACAAGAATACATGTATATTGTGCATTTTGGTTGGCCAATAAAGATATCACTGTTCGGTGGATTTTTGACTGGATTAAACAAAAAGACATTAAAAGAAACAAAACTAGTTTAACATGGTTTAATAATATGCCCAAGTGTGGATTGGTATAAAACCAGATAAGCCCAAAAGGCTTTAGTAAACAACTATGTGCCACAATGACAGCAATGATGGTGCTGTCGGAGCTTCTGGGATGGTTATTCCATAACTAGGTGCCACAGCAGAGAATGGGGGCATTCTTGTTCACCAAGTTTCAGGACAGCCACAAAGAGATGAAAGCTTTTGCTTCTGTTAATTACTACTGAATCCAGACCACGACAAACCACTTAATCTCAAACCAGTAAAGCATTGTTAAAATTAATCACAGTTTAGGTTTGGAAGACATAATAATTAAGCTAAATAAATGACTAGGAAGCATACAAAGCCATGCCCTTTTCATATAACACTTGAAAACCATGACTGAGATCCTACATCGCATTCATAGCTACAAACACTCTACTAGGAGAAGCTCCTTTTCATACTGTGACTTGGTGGTTGGAGGGAGCTGGATGCATCAATCTGAAGCTCCTCACTTGAGTGCTGCTGTCCTTTGTCACTTGGAGTGACTCCCAGTTTAAGGTGGGGTTTGGGTGGCGTTTATTATCATGGCAAAAGAATTCACAATTATGAATATGGAGCAAAGCTGATTATGGAGTAGTTATGGATCTGTAACTCTAGGTTACAAATCCATAATGGCAATGGAGGATGTCAGGCCATAGAGGAATCACATAAGGAATCTTTCTGGCTGATCCATTCCATTCTGTACCCACTGCAGTCAATCAGATGCCTCTGTGAAGTGGGACATATCCATAATAGCACCTTTTTAATGGTATTCTCCAGAAGCTACTATGTAGAATTACTTTCCCCTCACCTGTGGACCTGGAAGGGTTGCACCTCCCCATGTACAGTGCTGTGTAAATTTACAGCGCTTCATAAATAAAGGTTAATAATAATTCCCCCCAAATATTTCTGCAGAATTTTGAAAAGGTTATTTTAACACTGGAAAAGCTCAACATCTAGGTGTGTGGAGGGCAAATTGGCCATGCGTTCAAACCCCTAGCCTGTTTTAGATATGGGACAGGTCTTTATCCCCAAGTAGAAAGTGACTCTGGTTTCCAAAAAAGAAGCCCTCAGCCCAGAACAGGTTAAGGCTCTTAAAATGTGGCAAAATTGCTGCCAATAGCTGCAAGGGAAATGCTTTTCAGCAAAAAGAATTTGGTTTTTCAATAAAAATGGGGGGACAGGGGTTTGGGGCTATATATGGATTCCATGCAGCCCATGGGCCATACCTTGCCTGTATGATATCAAATGTCCTTAAAACTAAAAATCAGAAGTGGGATTCCAATATAGTTGAATGAATTTTTCAGAGCAAACAAGAATTTCCAATTGTACACATCACGGGCAGCCTTTCCAATTGCAAACTGACAAGCGGTCTGCAATTTGTGTTCCAGCATTTCTTAATGCCACTGTACATACCTCATCATAACGATACATTAGTTTCAGTCCGCGACAAGACTTCTGTTTTTCTACATGCCGCAGGGCACATTCAAGGCAGAAGACAACATTTTCGTTTTCCTGTACAACCTGCCAAATTTTGTTTTAAAAGGTCAAGAACATTTATACTGTATTACTATTATTCTAAATAATGGCTTCACATATAAATCTCAGCACAACTATGATCACTTCTTGCTATATTGTGAATAACAGAAACCATTTTTGATTTCAAACAATTAATATATTTTTTAATCTATGGAACTATAATAGTTATTGTTGATACAGCAAAGGTAATTATCCTGATGAGATGTCTAGATTTCATTAACTACACTACAATCCACCCGTCTTTCTTTTAAGCAAAGATGAGCCACAGTTTAGCTTTTTTTTTTTCAACAGAGATGGTGGCAGCATTAAAATAACATTGTCAATGTGGCTTCAAACTGTTCATGTGGCAGATGTCATCACCTAGAATCCATGTGCATACAGCCGATTATGAATGAGAAATCTTGTTGCTGATGTAGGTCTTCAAAAAAACGTATTTGCAATTTTCAGTGCTGTGCAAAACAAGGCACTACATAAAGGGCTTATCATGTGCTGATTATTCAAAATTACTTTTGTGCATGCACCAATGCTGCCTACAACACAACAGTAAAGAGCTTTGTGATACAGTCTGTAGGGTTTTATAGTGGTGATTTAAGTAATTTTGGACTTAACCCATCCCAAATGCCATTCATCATTTGGATGCTAGAGACCTATAGTCCTTTTACAGCTAAAAATGCTGCTGCTCTCTGGACACTAGTGGGGTGGCAACTCTTTAATAGCTCATGGCTGAACTCACAGCCCCAGATCCTTTCAAACTAAATCTGAGTTCCATTATTATAGCTGTTCTTTTGGTACTGTCTCCATGAGGCATAATGGGGGTAAGGGTGGTTAAAAGGATCAGTTGTCTGTCTTATACTTTGTACCTTGTACTACAACAGGGTGTTCAAGTAATGTCACAGCTCCTCTGTGAGATATGTAATGGCCAAAAACATTTGCCAAAAATGCCAACCTTTTGCTGCAGAGTGAGGCTTCAGGGAAGGTGGTTGGGTATATTTTAGGTTAAACGATGCAATCCTTAAAGCACAGCTACCCTAAACATAGTTTAGATGCTAAAATATAACTAGTAATTCTTTGCAACAAATTCACTTTCTTGGCAGACGAGATGGTGTAAAAAGCAACTTCAAGGGAAAAAGTTAATGAAACTGAGTAACTGAGTAACTGATTATCTGATTTTCTTTTTTCCCCAATGTGTTTCTGCCCTTAACTATTCTATGGCTGCTGACCAATTCTTAATATCCCATTGACCACTTGTTTCCAGGAATTATAGAAATGCATGCACTATTTTAAACAGATGCCAGGCAGATATAGTTAGGGAGCTACTGCAGCATGTTTTTGTAGGGGCACCCTAACTTTGATGGATTTCTCTTACCATAGATAGGTAACATAGGTGCTGGCAAATCTGACACCTCCTCTCAGATGTTTCTAACTGCCATTTTCGAGGCTTCTTCTTCCAATCTACTCCCGTACTGCTGCTATCATGGCTGCCATAGCGGGCTGATGAATGGAGACCTGCATCGTATAGCTGCCGTCGTTGCCTCAACTCTGTGTCCCTGAAAACAGACAATTAATTAGAAGAAAAGCCATCTCTTAGAGAAACATTATGAAGCTGCACCCGGCAGACCTTATTTCAACACGCACTTGAGATTTTAGTAACAACTCACTCTTTGGTGTCATTCCAAGAGCATGTTTCAAAGAGGCAGTGGTTCTTTATGGCTTCTGTGTCTAATACAGTGCGCCCACGTTATACACGGGTGTGCTTTACGCGGTCTTGAGCGTATGCGCTCAAGCAACGGAGCGCGCGCGTCAGAATGTGCTGCTGCACCGCTGCACACAAGCCCCATTGTTTCCAAAGGGGCTCGAGCATAGGCGGAATTCGCCTTATATGGCGGGGCCCGGAACGGATCCCCCGCGTAAGGCAAGGGCGGACTGTAAAAATGTTTTGCGGCTGCACAGAGACTCCATTCAGAATGTTCTAGAGCTGAATAGCTTAGTACAAAACTACTACTTGTCTCAGCTACCACACCATATTCCAGCCCACCAAGCTACTGCTCCCTCAGTTTCTCTCTGTCTGCTGGCACAGTAACTCCTTCGGTTGTTCTCGTGCTTCGGCAGAGTAGTCCTTCCTTTATCTTATTCTTACTACTTATTCTTCCTTTAATAATTTATTCTAACTCCTTCTTCTCAACCACAACTTTAATAAGCACACACATCTTTTACTTTATCATACAATTCCTCCCTTCCTCTTTCCTTTCTAAGGTTACTACAGTCCTTTTCAAACTGTTTCACCTGCAACCGAATGGTTTCCCCAACAACATTAGTATACAGAACTTGAAATTCCTGTCCAAAACATTGCAGGGAACCAAATTAGAAGGAGTCTTCTATCAAGCTACTAGATCCAAGCAGATTGTCAGGCAAACATGGTGTTCAAATGGGATTTGCCAGGAAGTAAGACCACTTAGCAGGACTACTCTTCCCCACAGGATAAGCAAGCACATTCGATGCACCAGGAAAGCATCCAATAATAGTATGATCCACAGGAAACGGGAGTAAGCCTACATCGTTGGGTAGACTCCCCCTAATTGGAAGGACTGCCCAGCTATGCCATTTGCAAAGTAAAGAAAACTGCAAAATGCTGAGTGATGGCAGGAGGGATCTGTACCGATTATACTGAGCAAATGAAAATTGAGACAAGGAATTTAAAGAGGCAGCATAGTATAGCAAGCAAAACCAATACACTGACATTAAGTCACAAAACACAAGCACAAAAGATCAGGCTTCAGGAGGAGAGAGATCCTTTAGCCTTTCCTAATCTGTTGCCCTATAGATGTTTTGGGCTCAAATTCCCATTAGTCCCAGGCAGCTTGGCCAAAGGTCAGGGATGATGAGTGATGTAGTTCAAAATGTCTGGAAGACATCAGGTTAGGAAAGACAGCTCCACAGGATCTCTCTCTTTGAAGCAGTCTGAATTGTAACAAACGTGAAAACAATTCAGATGGTTGAATATAAAAATAAAAATACCAGGTCCTCTCACATCAGCAAAGCTTCCTCCCTTTAAGGAAAAATGCATATGGATGTGAAAAGTCCCCATAGAGGAGTTGGGAAATCCCAGTAGACCTCACAAGTCTGAGGGCAAAATCTCTTCTACTGTGTTTGCACTCCAAGTGGAAGACCTGTGAACACACGGTGGAAGAGACTTTGCCCCCTTACAAATTAAAATATTAGCTTGTTAAATACAATTTGTAGATTCCAGCCATCAGATTTTCTATGGATCTCTTGGATCTGCTACGGACCAGCACTACCAAGTGTCCCACACTTCAATTGTGGGTAGCGAAGCTACATGGTAAGGGAACAAAAGAGAACAGTATTATATATGAAACATGGCACCTTCTTCCTCCTTTCACCTGACTTGGGGAAGGAAATCATTAGAAATAAGTCCTTTAGTGCCACTAGAAGCGAGCAGATGCATGATTCTCTTCATGCTAGAGACAGATTAAAAGGCTTGCTTTCTGTCTTAACCAGTGATTCCAAAACCTCCCACAAAAAGAAAATAAAAACAGCCGCTCGCATAAATCATATGATGATCTAAGTAAAGTTTTTAAACTTGAGGATCAGCAGGCATTCTGGAAAATATTGTTTTCTGTCACTGAAGAAAAGTAAGAAAGGTCATCACGATGCTTGAAGTGCACAGTTCTTTCCTCTGGCATCCTGCACTGTCAACAGCAAGTCAACCCATGGAAGATTCTTTTCTCACAAGTGATTGTGTTTGAGAGGGCTGGAGGGCTTAGCACCGGTCTTGGAGTCTTCATAACATTCCCAACATTTGGCCTTAAGACTTCCTCTGGGAGAAAGCAAAATTAAAAAAAACAAACAAACAAGAAATTTGGTTACCTGAGCTCTCCCAGAAGCGCTGATAATGTACTCAGAGCAGACCCATTTTCTTTCTTTGCCTCTGCTGTAGCAATCTGATAAAGCAGCTTTTCCATTGAAAATGGCTTGGGTATATGTCGCCGCTTCATCTCCTGCATCAACAAATTTCAGAGTCTTATTTCTTTGTGACATACAATGAGGGAGACATTTTGGAAAATGTGCTGGGGTGGGAGGGATCAATATACCCTGCAAGCTCAATATCCTTGGGTAAAAGTTTTCCCAACAAAAATATTTATGATGAAATGCAAACAAAGACTTCCTGAGCACATTTTGGCTTAAGCAGGAACACAATTTGAGCTTCAGAACCCAAGACAAAGCTAGTCAAGGCACACAGAGGAATGATAGTCTTGCTTCATGTTAATCTTTCCTGGATCACGTCAAAAGGCCATCTAACAAGATAGTTCTAGTAGTTCTCAAGATGTTTCCTATCCCCAAAGGTAGCAAGTTTATTTGCCTACCCTTTTTGAAATGCCATGAAAGCTGGCAGCAACCCTTACACTGTGTGGCAGTGATTTCTTTTAAATGTTAATGCATAGGGGTACTTCCTTTTCCTTTGCTTATCTCTGAGTTTTGTATGGAGTTGGAAGAGTAAGAGAAAGAAATCTGCCACTGCTCACACTATGCTGTCTTCCCCTGCCAAAACACATGCTCCAGCCTTTCAGTGGTACTCTTATCACTTTCCTCCTTGTGTTTACTTGCTATGAAACATAAATATAATTGCATTTTTTTGTATCACAATACTGATGCTACGTTACAGTTTGGTGGCAACGACGGTGAGGATAGACAAAAGAGTCTTTTGGACCCGTAAGATGAACAATTTATCTCAGTGTTCATTTGACAGACTATAGCCACTTTTTCAAAAGGAATCTGAAAAGAGTGGTAGTCCATAAAAAGCTTCTGCAGAAATAAACGGTTTAGTCCTAAAAGAGGCTATAAGACTCTCCACCCCTTCCTCCCCCCTTTTTATACTGAATCACACTAATGTTTTTTCAAAACTGTAACTGAATGCACAAGAATGCAACAGAAGAAAAAACTTCAATTGAATGTAGAAAAATTATAGGCCACATCCCGGGCATTTTGGCAATGCAAGCAGAGTATTAAAACACCACCCCCTCTCAGTTTGTGCAGCTTAATGATCCCTTCCATGTCCCTGGCCTTTCAGTTGCCACCCAGCTAGTTCTCCTCCTTTTCTCTCGTCTGAAGTGCAAGTATCCCTATGTGTGGGTCGGGACCCCTTTGGGGGTCGAATGACCCTTTCATGGGGGTCGCCTAAGACCATTGGAAAGCACCTATTTAATTACAGTTATGAAGTAGCAATGAAAATAATTTCATGGGTTTGGGTCACCACAACATGAGGAACTGTATTAAGGGGTCACGGCATTAGGAAGGTTGGGAACCACTGATCTAAATGCTAAAAATGGAAAGCTCAACTGAGTGTCAGTGGCATCACTAGGACTGGCATCACTTGGCACGGTAACTCATGGTTCACCTCCCCCCCTCGACCTTCCATACAGAATCCTTAGCAATGGCTTTTGTACTAATGTTACTCATCAGTCATAATTTTCATATAACACTGAATGGAATGCTAATAGCTGTAACACAGCAAACTAAGCAAAATTAAAATTATACCTTTAAATTACAATATCACACACCCAGCCTAAATGTATTTACAGGTACATAGTTTTATGTAGTTAAAAGTTAAAATTTGAAAAGTTATGTTTTTAAAGAAAAAAATATTTTTAAACATTTTTTAAAATGTAAAAATTCATTCTTTTAAAACCTGGGGCCTCTCCTCTCCTCCCACTGAACCTTGCCCCATGCACCATTTCTTCAGTGTCTTAAAGGGACTCAGGCAAACAGTACAGCCCATTTCTGCCCAAAGGCCGATGTTTGTGGAAAAAGTGGTGTCACCTCCCCATGGGTGTCATCTGGTGTGGTCTGCACCCCCTCGGGGCCCCTAGTGACAACCTTGCTCAGCATCATAAGAAAAACAGCTTTGAGCCACTGCCATGGAGACTTCATTGTGGATTGTAAGACATATTCCAACTCAGCATTGAACGTCTTTCTCAGCTCTGATGATCCCTTCATAATCATTACACTGGCTTTTGAGCTGCCAGTCAGCTGAAAAAATGCTGATGGTTAGTTCTGTTGAAAAGATACTGTCTAGATGCTTTTATTTCTGAGCAAGGTATTTTGTCATATTCCAAAAATGTTTATTCCATCAAGCAGCACTGCATGCCATGCGCCTGGAAGAATTCTGCTTGCCTTTGCAAAAGGCAGCCTGTTTTGTTTTTAAGCCTACACATGTACACTCCTTACCTTGGCAGTTTTAAAACCCATGCTTGTCCACTGGGTGGTAGCAAAGTGCACAGTTTCCGAGACATTGTAGCCACAGCACACTTTAGAGACAAAAGATCCTGGAAAGCAGACAACGAACTGCCCACTCTGTTGTACAGTACGGTGCACCTTGATCCCCTCTTTGCACAACACCTCTGGGGAGATCTAGGAACAGACAAGGGAGGGAATGGAATCCAGAGTAGATACTCTTTTCACAATCTCATCTGCCTGCCCTGCTGTTTTCAACTTGATATATTGGAGAGAAAATGCAAATGTGAATACTTTAAACCAAGGTTGGCAAAGTGCTGCCGACATCCCACCCCATCCAAAGGCTAATTTTGTGGGCCTTGACTTTTCTCACCCATTATCTCCAAACTTCTCTTTTTCTGCTGAGAGAAAAAAGGACCGACTGACTCTTCTGAAAGCCACCAGATGTGGTGATTCACCTCTGAAATAGGTTGGAGTCCTTAGCCCCAATTTAACATTGAGCAAATACCAGTTTTCAAAACCAGAAGTCACTACTTCTACTTTGCAGAGGAATGTTTATTTTGGAGGCTTTTTGGCAATGAAGGCAACCTCCAGATGGTCCCAAGAAAGAAAACTGAACCCTAGCCTCAATGAAATTGCCCATCTTTACTTTAAATGATGCAACAGGAAATAACTGAAAACCCAGAACATGGTGCTAATGGCAAACTTGCTCTGAAGAAACCTGCCAATAAAATCCCTTGATAAGTTTTGCCTCAGGGTTGCCATAAGTCAGAAATGACTTGAAGGTACACAGCAACAACAAAGAAGTACCTAACACTGACTTTCTTTATCTCTAATTGAAACCAAGTGAGTGGCAGCTCTGGTATGGTGCAGAAACCTTGTGGATAAGGGAGGCAGTATGAGATGGGCATGCCAGCAGGCACTGCATAAAGTGCTTTGAACAGGGATGATTTTAACCCCCAGCAATGTTGAAGGAGGGGGGAGGGATGATTTTTCCACCTGACGATCCACCAGGAATAAACATGAATGAAATATAGGAAATTATATATGACATCTACCGTCTTATCAAATCTAAACTTATTTTCCTCTACTAACAACATGACATGTGTAACATACAGAATTATAATATTTGGCATTTTTAAAAGTGAAAGGGCAACCTTTATGTACTTAGATATTTTAGTGTGCCTTTTGACCCTCCAAAGGATAGCTTCCATAAAATAACCATATCAGAAGTAAAACCCACTTGGAGGAGTGGAACTTACTCCCCTCCTAAGTTTGCAGTGACTGACAGTCAAATGCACAAGTATATTTAGAAGAAAAATTGCAAATAAACCCAATACCCCCCCCCACGCAAGCTACTGCAGCCCATGCTACCTAAACACATTTTGTAACCATCATCATCAACAGCATGAAAACAAAGCCACTCATTTTAAAGGAAACAAAAGAAATTAAATCCAAAATCATACAAATAGTGGAGAAATATTTGAGGCCCTCAAGTCCCATCTCATCCTCTTTAAGGAACCCTAATACTTGCCATTTATTTAAAACGTATTCATTATGCAACATCTAGGTAAGCTATTAATAAAAAAGTCAGTTACTCCACTATAATATCCCCATATATTTAGACAACTGATGTCTTTATATGCATGCATACTATGCTAATAGCAGTGCCTTCGTTTTAATAGCTGCCACTGTATTTGCGTATACAACATAATATACTGTGGGGCATGAAAAACAAGTACCTTGGATTTCCCTAGAAACAAACCATAAAGCAACTCACCATGACGTTACTTTCAAGCATTTCCAGCCCTGGAGTGCCATTGGCTTGCAGCAGGGTATGTACCACTTTGTCAAGTTTTTTCTCCTCTGCAGCAGGAATGCAATACCTGTTTATTTTTTGTCACACAGAGAGGGAAACAAAAGGATTTATTTATTCTTTGCTGAACAGCATAACGGCCAATACCATGGCAGCTGCTTGAATCCATGATTCCAAAGCTGAAATCAAGCAGAAAAGGTTAAAAGCTAACTTGCCTGCTGCAATTTTGGGGAATGGTCCATCGGCTTGCAAAAAGCTATTTATTTGTATGAGATGTAGGAGTCTTGCAAAGTTTAAGACAAAACTAAATTGCACAGTAATATAGTAACAATTGCTTGTGCTGCTCTACTATCTAAAGAACCATTTTGCCATTTTAATTCCTCTAAAAAACAGAAAAAGTAGGTAATTGTATGTTAAGAATTATGCTGCCCTGCTTTTGAAAAATGGTCTTAATTTTAATCATTTTCTGCTTGAAAGCCAACTTGTCTTAAGACTAAAAGAACACCCTACCAATATGACCACTGATCATGTTGGTTAGGGGATTCTGGAAGTTGGAATCTGAATCATGGGGGATTCAGGATGCATGCTGGCAGCAAGGAGGGTGAAGTGAGGAGAAGAGAGGCTGAACCACCCAGGTGGTTGTGTAGGAAGCGAGTTAGAATCCCTGAAAAGCTTGAATGGGAGGATACAAGAAAGAGAGAGGTTCCAAGGAGTGCTTGTGAGGACAACCAAAGCAGGTGTTCTGTGGAAGGGCAGGTTTCTATGTGGGGGGGGGGGGGAGAGAAGCTCTCAGGTGTATTTGTTGGAATTCAGGCTAACAGCCTCTGCCTTTGTTTAAATTCAAGAGATTAGCTGGCAGGAAATGCTTTTATGTTAGATAAAGTTCTTCTATATATTTACATATACCAATAAAGAGTGACTGCAATCCCTGTTATCACTGTGAAGACCATATCTATTATCAACTGAGCTGCATGGCAGAGTTGGCCAGGGATCCCTGCAGGTGCAGGTGGAACCACAGAGTCCCAACCTCTGCCATTCCACATAGAACATGCCCACAAACCTGGGCTTGCTACTGAGCATGGACTCACCATCAAGTTGAGAGATGAAGCTGATCTGGGCTTTTTCATTAATAGACCACACATCCCCAGTGACAAATTGAATGTATGAATAAGGATATATGCTTTTAAAAAATTACTCATCAAATATGAAATGCCCCCCCCCAGATCAACCCAAAGCACTATTGTCAAAAACTGTCTATCTATATGACACAATTGAACAAAGATGCATACACAAGTATTGTGAATGGCTACGTACAACTATGGACCTCTGCTCCTTTTATGGCTAAGTGCAACTATGGACTGCTCCTTTCCACTGTGTGCTGCAAATAATTTGGGCCCTTTGTAGATGCTTTTAAAGAATCTCCTAGAAAGAGCTATTACCTGGACAGTCAGTGGTTCACCTCTGTCATCTTAGTTGTGAATGGATTTGCACAAACCATAGTCTCTGACTCTCCCAATTGTTATATTGCAGTAGTAACACAACAGTCCTCTAAAGTGGACTGGTAAGAGTCACTGTATGCATGTGGTGAAGAAATGTATGTGTAAGGCATGTGACAACAACAGAAAGAGCTTTTTCATGGTGTCCCAATTAGGGAATGCTCTCCCTACAGAAGCTTGCCCAGCACCCACATTACAATCTTTTTAGTGCAAGGCCCAAGTGTTTCAAAAATGACAAGTGATTGAACACTGCCTTGAAATTCTAAGTAGGTACTAAAGTGTTGTAGGTTTAAAAAAAAAAAAAGATTATAAAATGTTCTTATATGTTAACCAGGATTTTGTAGCTTTTTCAAATTTGAAGAGAGGGTGGGAAAGCACTAGCAGAGTTCATGATTTGCATTTCTGGATTTCAGTTCCCATCAGCTCCATCCAGCATGGTCAATGGTAATGGACAGTGAAACCTGTCATCAAAAACTTCTAGAGAGCCCATGCTTTTCCTCCCCTCTGGTAAGGGATGGTAGACAGGTAGTTCTGGAATCTCATTTAACTACAGAAGGAAAGTGTCAAGATAACAAGAATTAGCAAGGAGATCACACTTTGGAAAGTGGCTTTGCTTGTAAGACTCCTTCAAGCAAGACACATAGCCTCCTGAGAGCAACAGTGCTGAAGCGCTAAGAGGCAACCTTGAAGATTACTTACCAAATGCAATCAGCACCAGTGTGTAAGTAGTCAATATATGGAAGGTGATTTTGGTCCCGAGACCAGCATGAGGTAGAAAAGACCATGCCAATATTTAGCCAAGGAATTGTCACTCCTAAAGTAGTGAAAGGTTAGATTAGAAAAACAACAGTTAACGAGACACATCTTCTGGTTGTTGTTTTTTTTTTTAAATAACAATAATTTTTAAAAAGTATGTTGAAAATCATATGTCATTTGGGTTGGCAGTTGACAATTTAAATTACCAGAAATAAAATGAGAATGGCTCCATTTAACAGAATTAGCACATCCATGATCTAATTAGTTATATGCATTCCTTGACAACTGTTCATAACCTTTCACTGCATCAATAAGCTGAGAAGTCAGCACATACATAAATATGGATTTTCTTTCTTTTCAGACACTGAATAGCATCCTGTTTGTGACATAAGCAGGTGTGAGTTAACCCTATATCTCTATGTCTATTTTTGGTTGCGCAGATGTTATTCCCATCTTCCTGCCACAGCTGCCCTGGGCTCATTCCTGGAGAACTTGGATCTGGCCATAGTGATACAAGTCTTGGTTACATCCTGTTTGGATTATTATAATGAGCTCTATGTAAAGCTGCCTTTGAAAAGTGCTTAGAAACTTCAATTAGTCTAAAGAACTGCAGCCAGATTCCTAACTGGAATTGGCTGTAGGGAACATACAACAGTTTGTTGCAACAGCTCTACTGGCTGCTGGTCTATTTCCGGGCACAATTCAAAGTGTTGGGGATGACCAATAATGCCCTATACAGTTTAGGACCAGGTTGTTTGAAGGACCGTATTTCCCTTTATGAGTACATTAGAGCTCTGAAATCATGTGAAGAGGCCCTTGTTTGGTGGGAACAAGAGAGAAGGCCTCAATGGCTGTGCCCAGTCTTTGGAATGCCCTCCATAGGGAAATCAGGATGAATCATTCTTTGCTTTCCTTCAAATGGAAACATAGCCAAGCAGTCCCTTCCACTCTCCTCCAAGCAAGGAATAGTTGTGGGTGTTTACAGCAGCTCTTTGGTAGAGTAGGTCTGGGATGATGGTAAATGGTCCAGTGTAGCGTACACCCACATACTACACTACGCTGAGCTATACAGGACTGTGTGAGTGCATCCACTGAACACAAGCATTGAATCACAAACTTCAGTTGGGGCAGATAATGTTTTCACCCTTCCCCATAAAGCTAAAAATGTCATGCATATTTACGCGATTATCATCTGTATTCACAGTACAGGTTGAGTCCTTATCCGGAATGCTTGGTACCACAAGTGTTTGGGATTTTGGGGGGGGGGGGGGGGAATTAGATTGTGGAAAACCTGTATTTTCACATACATACATAATGAGATAGATATCTTGGAGATGGGACCCAAGTCTAAAGACAAAATTCATTTATGTTTCATATACACTGTATACACAGAGACGAAGGTAATTATATACAATATTTTAATAATTTTGTGCATGGAACAATATTTGTGTACACCAAACCATCAGAAAGCAAACATGTCATTCTCTTACCACCTATGTGGACAATTTTGGATTTTGAAGTTCTGGATAAGGGTGACTCAGTCAGTATTTATTTATAGTGTTTTAAAAACTAATTTGACTAGGACTGATAGTGAGAAAAAAGTAATGAGTGGCCAAAAGTAGCCCTACTGCATCCAACTTTCAGCTTTGAGGGGGAAGACTGTCTGTGCCCACGGTGATGCAGAAATGATTGAAGAGCCTTCATAGGGAACAGCAAGCTGGACTTTCTTCTGGCTTCACTGACCAGGCAGAATGTAATGGCAACCTTTTAGTTTTCAGTCAGTGGATCCAATAGAAAATGGGTATTTAAAAGCAGTATATGCTCATGTGGGTGGGCTGGTGACTCACAGAACATGTTATAGCACAGTGCAACTGCAGATGCCTCAGCTGAGATATACTTATTGAACTTCTAGTGCTGGACAAAGATAGTTGCCCTGTGGCTGCCCTGCGAAAATCCTCATGAGGTGCCAGAGAGTGGAAGACTGCAGATGATCCTGCACTCCCACTACACTGAACTATGATGCCCAACAGGATAGGCTTGGCAAAAGAGCTGTAAGCCAGGGAAGTTTACTTTGTACCCAATTGATGGTGAAAGATACCTGCCAACCCTGATGCCCTGCTTGTAGGAGCCTGTCAGATCTAGGGAAGACAGCTGATTGCTCCATATACACATTGAACATTCTGCACACATCCAACGTATGTCATACCCTCTTCCTGGATTGAGATGGGTTTCAACAAAAACTGGGGGCTTTCTGTGGAACAGGAAGTTCATGTTGGGCACAAAAGATGGGCAAATGTAAACAGTATGAATGACAAGGTCCAAGCTTCTCCCACTCTTAGCTGAGTTCACAGACACCAAAAAAAGACCATGTCATGACCTGATTCAGGAAGAGAGAAAGGGTGGATGCGTGAGTACTTGCAGCCCTAAGGTGAGATCTCAAGAGGGATAATGGCATATTACTAGAAGAGTTAGAACGGGTGCATCTCATAGGAAGCATTTCAGCTGGGGAAGATGACTACCAGACCCAGAATAGTGTCTTGAGGTGCCACCTGAAGTTTAAGGGTGTTGGAAGCCAATCTTCAGCCAAAGCCATCCTCTGTAGGGATCCCACACTTCGGGTGACGTAGGGATGAGACACTTTTCTCCTGGCCTACCAGCAATATGCTAAAAAGGTAAGCTGATAGATACAAAGTCTGTAGATATCTGTAAATGAGGGTGAATATTTTGACCTAGTACTGACAAATTCCAGAAGTGTCAGACTTTAGTTCCAAAATGGTTGGGAGTTATATTTTTCTTCCAATAGATGGCAGTGTTGACTAACTTGATCAGCAGACAATTCCCTATAACTGGGCACTATGTGAGCAGCTCTCAGTGGAGGAACCAAGGACGTAGCCGGGGGGGGGGGGGGTGGGGGGGGGGGACCCCCCCCCCCCATCAGGCCCTGGGGGCATTCAAGCTCCTTCCTCCCCCCTCCCCTCCATTAAAACCACAGCGAGGGAACAGAGGAAAGACAAAACAAAAGTTCCTCTTTTCCCTCTCCTCCGTGGCTTTAATGGAGGGAGGAGGACGGAGGGAAGAGCGGGGAGGGGGCGAGAGACAGAGAGAGAGAGAGAGAGAGAGAGAGAGAGAGAGAGTCCCTATGACTCACTTTCGTTTCCTTCAGAGTCCGGCTTCCACTCCTCCTCCTCCTCCCCCCCCTTCCTCCCTCAGGGAGAACTGAAGAAAAGAAGGAAAAGGTGACTTCTAACTTTTAGCTGTTATATCCATGTACAATATAGTAGTATAATAATAATAATATCCCTTACCCAAAATGCTGAGGATTAGATGTATTTTGGAGTTTGGAGTTTTTCAGAGTTTGGTATATTTATATACAGTATGTCTAATGGGATATCCTGGGAGATGGGATCCATGTATGTCTCATATGCATCTCATAGACATAGACTGAAGGTAATTTAATGCACAATATTTTTAAAATACTGTAATGTTGTGCTTCTGCACACTGAGCTTCAGTAAAACCCTGAGACCACTATGCCTTGTATAATTCAATAATTCAGTAATTGATCTAAACCTTCAGGATTTCCAAGTTTCCTTGAGTTGGGGGTCAGACCAGATGCTCTCAGGGTCAGTTTGGGGTTTTGGAAGTCCAGAGAAAGGAGACTCAGGCTCCACTCTGGACATTTCTCCTGAGAATGGACTCATCTTTTCAAAAACAGTCATTTCTGGATTTTTGCAACAACAAAAAAGAGGTGGGTCTGTGATGCAAAAAGGCAAGAGGCTTCCTTCCAGCCTTGTTTTTTCTCTTTTTAAAAGACAAATAGAATAAAACACAATTAGCTGGCCCTTTTTCAGCATGTCAGTGGGGATGCTTTGATGGAGAGTTCCTGCATGGCAGAATGGGGTTGGACTGGATGGCCCTGACAAAGAAGACTAAATGTCTCACAAAACTACAATACCCAGATATTGTTGTTGTTGTTATTTTCTTATATCCCGCCTTTCTCCCAATATACAGACTCAAGGTGGTGATTTTCCATAGCATTAATCTATAGTATATCTTTCTACAATGTAGATGGACACCTCCATTACATAATTTGTTGCGGATGCTTTGACTGGGAGTTCCTGCATGGCAGAATGGGGTTGGACTGGATCAGGGCCCTTCTTGGGGTCTCTTCCAACTCTATGATTCCATGATTCTGTAGCACTCTGAGCCTACTGTGATTTTAATAGTTTTTAAAGGTATAAAGTTATAAAGTCTTATAATGCAAGCCATGCACTGATGGACTATTGCACTATAATTTTGTATTGATTGATTTTATACCCTGCCTTTCTCCCAAAATAGGATTCTCTTAAAGGGGTTTGTTTAATATAAAAAGAAAGGAACGTATAATGGCTTGGAATTAAAAATTATGGTAGATAGATAGATAGATAGATAGATAGATAGATAGATAGATAGGTCTTGGAATTAAAAAGTGTGTGTGTGTGTCTATCTCAAAATTAAAAAGCCCTCTTGGAAGTGGGAATGAAATGTGTGGATGCAGCCTGGGTTCGTAGCTTAACTCAGATGTTGGAATACAGTGTCTCAAAGCATGAGCAGAGTGTCTCTGAGCATGAACAGAGTGGCTGCCGCTCATTGCTTGAGCAGCTGCACTTTGCTTTATCGAGCTGAATTTATCTGATGTAAACACCTTCAGAGGAAGGACTCAGTTTGCATCTGCACTGAAAAAATAATCCAGTTTGATGCCACTTTAACTGCACTTGGCTCCATGTTGTGAAATGCTGGGATTTGTAGTTTGTTGTGGCACCTGACAGATGACTCAACTACAGTTCCCAAGATTCCATTGCACGAAGCCATAACGGAAGTTAAAGTGGTGCCATCAAGGTGTTGAGGGTGAACGCTTGACACTCTTTTTGTGTCTTGGGGGGGGGCTCTTAGCCTCTCAAAATGGTGGCACTTAGTCTTGACCCCCCCCTTCCCAAAATCCTGGCTACGTCCTTGGAGGAACCCAGGGTTCTTCATCAAGAGAAACAACAACAACAAAAAAGACATTTGGAGCTGCTTCTGAAATGGATATGCTGACTGTTCAAATACCAGGTTCTGCTTGTCACTCACAGGTCCCTCCTCTCCTCCCCAAAAAATGAACAGGGCAATCAGTGGCGATGGTGCAGGCTGGTTATCAGGCTAGCAGAGCACTGTGATCTACCCCAAGCAACAGAGAGATCTCTTCTGTACTCTTACTGAAAGACGGAATATAAGAAGACAGCCCAAGAGTCAATGTCTGGGGCCATCATCAACAGATCATCTGGCTCAGATATGAAGCCTTGCCACACAGCAGATTCCCCCACTGCCCTTCAAATAAGCACAAAGCTCTAACTAGATAATGAATTATTGCAGGGAATAAAGAAGGGGGCCTGGGGGGGTGTTTTTAAAGAGAAAAAAGGGCCAAAGACAAAACCTAGACCCTATGCTACTTGCAAAGGCATAATGAAGACCAGAGGGGCTTCTTTCTGCTTAAGTTTCTGCCAAAAGTCTTCCCTGGCCCTGCCTTCTCAGTCACAGAAAAAATAACGCCTTTCTGCCGAGTCCACTGATCAAGAACGACAGAAAGTTCTGCACATTTATTGGCCTAGCAGTGTGCCCTTGGGATGACAAATATTGAAGTTACACATGCTGATCATTCACCATACTGACACTAAACATTAACATGAGCATAATGAATTATGATGAACAAACATGTTACAACTGGGAGAAATGAGTGCCCTGACACACATGGTCTGGGCTACAGGCATTACAATCTCCCTTGCTCTCACCTTTCTCCCCTCCCCACTTTTTTGCCATGCAAGAGGCAGAGTGGAATTCCTCTGTGTGTATTATTATGTACAAAACACATCTTTCCCAGCCTCAGTAGGTAGCACACCCACCTGTGCCGAACAGATTGAGGGGTCAATGGCCAGCAGAGTCACAAACAGGATGATAAATACTGCCATAATCTGAAGCTTAACTGAATATTAATTCTTTTTTAAACAGCGGGTATATATGCCTAGCTCCAGGGAAGTGGCAAAAAACATGATTTATTCAACACTCTTTCTGAATTCCACAACGGAGGATGTCTCATTAAATGTGGAGAAAATAAATGTTCTCACCAGGCACAGCACCAAGATGTCGCAGGATGGATCCTGTGTTATTAGGAAGGACTGTTAGGTTCCATCCATGCCTGTTTAAATTAAGAGATACAGATCATGAGGAGGAAAAAATAAAGCTACATTTATTTACCTATTTGTTAAGAACTCTAGACTGCTAAGGAGGATGTGAACTGCTGTACTCAAAGGAGGGGAAGGGCTGGCAGAGTCTCCTGAGGAATTATTTAATGCTAATACCCTAAAAGCACCAAATCCCATCGGATCTTGGAAGCTAAGCAGAGTCAGCTCTGGTTAATACTTAGATGGAAGACTACCAGCGAATACCAAGAGCTGTAGTCTATATTTCAGAGGAAGGAACTGACAAAACCACCTCTGATTATTCTTTGTCTAAGAAAACCCTATGAAAATTTATAGGGTCATGATAAGTTGACAGGCAACATGAAGGCAAGTGCATACTCATTCACACACACACTTTCCCCAGAATTTCCAAGTTTTGGTTCCCACTCCTCTCTTTTCTTAATTTGTGCAAAAAGAAATACTTTACACAATTGTTCAATAATCCCACCCCACCTTCCTGTGTTCTAGAAATCTTCCAAAAGCACTGAGATGATGAAACTTGCCTTTTCTTCTTTAATGGTATTAAAATATTGTAATTAACATGATTAATTAAGATTGTGAGAACCTTCAATTACTCATCCCTGCTGCTTCTGCTTCACAGTGACAATATGATGATAGTCTGTTCCACATCTCCCAATCTGATGGGATCTCTTAACAAAGTAAAAAGGAGAGGTTTGGCAGGGACCAATGGCTGCCTTTTCACAAAGTCATGGCTTCCACATTTAAGCAGTTAATGTGGTTCCTAGGCATCTGTCTGCACCCACATTAGATTATAGTTAAATCACTAAACACATACTCCCCCCAGCAGAACGGGCAAAGGCAAACTAGAAGGCAGAAAGTTAAACTGAACCAATGATGTAGCTTAACCCAATGAATAAGAGATTGCACTATCCACAATGTTTGTCCTGCTTATCATACAGAAACAACCAGTTAGGAGAACTGTTCATACAAGTGACTCCTTATAAAACAAAGCAATAAACAAGAATTCGATTGAAAGTGACAGGAGATGCAGACAGGGAAACAGACTCCTGTAGCAACTGGCCACACTTCCTTTAAAAAACTCCTTTTCACATGAAGTACTCAAAAAACAGTACATCTGCAACTCCTAGCACCCCACACCACAGTCTATGCTAGCTAGGACTACTGGGAGTTGTAGCCTGGCTGCATCTGGAGGGCCACTTGATTTTCATCCCTCAGAATGTACAGATCTAAAAAACACATGCAAGATGTTTTTAAAAGGCACAGCTTTAGTGCATCAATGTCCAACTGTATAACTGCAGAATGAGTTCCAGCACTTACACAAAATGTGTTTGCATCCTGGAGTTCAAAATGCACTGCAAATAATGTGAACCAATATCATACTGTGTGAAAGCAGATTAAAAAATTTGAAGAACTCCAATTAATACTACCAAGTCTTACCTTGAGAATGGTTCTGATTTTCCCACAGGAAAGCCACTTCCGTGGGTGTTGGTATCAACTTTCCCACAGTGCACTGCTACATGGCAATCCTTCTGTTCCACTAACCTCCAGTATTCTTGCTATAACAACAAATAAAGTTTTCACAGATATATAAGTGAGTGTTGATCTTCTCAATGTTTCCTCCAGCCATTATCCTTAAGAAAGATTTTAAACAAGTTCTCTCTTTTTCTGAATTTAGGTAGAAATGCACCAATGAGTTCACTGAGCAAAATCTGAGGGAAAAGCTTGTTTCATGGTTCTCTTCTTGTAACTTAGCTCTTCTGAAATGCCGCAACCACTGTTTAGAATTTGCTGAGAGTTAGCTACAAAACTCTAGTGTTTATACGGTCCTTGTTGTTTTTGTGTGTCTTCAAGTTGTTTCCAACTTATGGCGACCCTAAGGTGAGCCTGTCACGGGATTTTCTAGAGCTGAGAGTGTGTGACTCAACCAAGGTCACCCAGTGGGTTTCTATGACTGAGCGAGAATAGAACCCTAATCTCCAGAATCATAGGCCTGTTACAGACTGCCAAAATAAAGCTGCCTCGGGTCTCTTTGGAGGTATGCTATTTAAATGATGCATGCATCCTAAGAATCCGGAAGCTGCACCAAAAGCTGCACTCCAGTGCTTAGGAATGGAGTGTGGCTTTGGTGTGACCTCCAGACTCTTTGGACCCATGCATCATTTAAATAGCATACCACTAAAGAGACACGAAGCAGCTTTATTTTGGCAGTCTGTAACAGGCCATAGTCTTAACACTCAAACCACAACAGTATGATGGCTCTCTGATACTATCATTATCACTTCTGAATAAAGAGTTTGTTTATCAGAGACTTTTTTTCTTTTTCAGCCACGATCCAAACATCCTTGAGCCCATGAGCAAGATATCAACCAAACCTCTTTAGAGTCATCCATCAGCTCAAAGGCAACAACTCACAATATAGACTTACAAGTAATTCTGCTGGCTGACTAAAAGAATAAATGATGAACAACTACTGTTGAGGAGCAGTAGGAGACAGCCCTATCGTTTGGCAGACACTAAAACTAACCAATCTAATTTATAAAAGGTGGTTGGGAAATAAATACTACATTTGAGGTTAATAAAACTGGAATTGAGGGGAAGGCAGAATTAGATTGTGCTATACAAATCAACCAATAGAAGAGCGCCCTGGCTTCAACATCTGAATTTCTTTAGAGTTAAAACAGCATTTGCTTTCAGCCAAAATTGATGTTTTGGGTGTGGCAGATCACAGACCTCTTTAAAATGGAATTATTTACTTCAGCTAAACACTGGTGATATACAGTAATACAGACAATGCTTTCCTGTGGAATATCATGTGAGCATATTCAGTGGTTAGCCCTTCTGGGTTGGATGTACCATGAAACCCACTGAGTGACCTTGGGCAAGTCGCATGCTCTCAGCCTCAGCAGAAGGCAAAAGCAAACCTCCTCTGAACAAATTGTGCCAAGAAAATCCCATGATAATTTTTGCCCTGAAGTTGCCATAAGTCGGAAACAACTTGAAGGCATACAACCACAACAAACTATAATGTATCGATTTTGTCTTTCTAATTTGTAAACACAAATATTCTTCTAAATTATATCCCTGGGATGTGGAATATAACTAATGGTCAATGTGGTTGGATCCTATATGTTTTTATGGTTGCTAAAACAACTGAACCCTTATATGCCAAGGTTGGGAAAATATTCACTATCTTTTGTTCAGTACCAGCATGGCATAGTGCTTTGAACATTGGAGTATGGAGACCAGGATTCGATTTCCACTCAGCCATAAAGCCCACTGGGTAACCTTCAGCAAGTTACATGCTCTCAGCCTCAGGGAAAGGCAATGGTAAACCTTCTCTGAACAAATCTTGACAAGAAAATCCCATGATAGGTTTGCCTTAGGGCCACTGTAAGTTGACACATGACACACACCTTGTGTGTGTGATATGAAGACATCATCATCATCATCATCATCATCATTATTATTATTATTATTATTATTATTATAAAGCATCATCATTAGGCAAACTGATGCAGCCACCTCTGGCAGCAGAGGTGAGTCATGAGGAGACTGGCATGGTGTTGCGCCACACAGTTGCTTGTGTCACAATGACTGCCCTGCAACCTCTAAACTAGCCTCAAGCACAGAGGATGCTGTTTCAGTGCTATGGATGATGCTAGATGCAACTGCCAGTCCCACTGGCTCCTGCACAAGAAATCAAACGCAGGGCACCATCTTGTCCTCCACCATAGCCACATGTAATACCGGGTTGGCCCAGGGAGGAGCATTCATGCTTGATAATGGGCTGATGAGTTACTACAATTCTTCCTAATTTTGGCCACAATCCTACTGGCCCACATAATTATGCTGGAACAGCAGCAGAAAAGATATGACTACAGGCACTGAGACATTGAAGTGGAAGAGGAGTGAAAATGGTCTCCATCAGGAGCTTTGCTGGCTCCTCAGCAACTCGGGAGATGGAAAGGCAGCTTCCTTTCCTGATGGATCCAATTTTCAATGTGCTTTTCCTGCTGTTGCTACTACACATCACTTGAGAAACTGCTTATTCTTGTGGAATGGTCAGTTATTCTGGACCATGGGAAAGGCAAAGGCAGGGCTGCATCCAGAGCATTCAGGTCCCACTGCACTACCTGGGGAGTAGTGGAACTTCTAAAGTGTGGTGATGGTGGGGAAGAACCAAGTTAAAAGTGTTCCTTAAGGTTAGGAGATTTCCCACCTCTATTTCAGCTGCCGTAGGCTCCTTGCTGAAGCACATATTCATGATGTTTCTTGCCGTTCGGTAAAAGGTTGTTAAAGAAACAGACCTTCCCTGTAAATCAAAGCCACAAAAATGTGAAAATATGTATTTTCCTATATTTTACTTAACTGATAACAAAATGGAGTACTTGAAATACAGAAATAAAGTAGAGGGCTTCTGTATCAGCACATTTCCAGTGGCTCCGCTCATTGGCTGCAGCATGGACAGTTGCCAGATTGTGTGGCTATGCAGAACGGCCCTGTGGCTTGTGGAAACTTGACTGAATGACAGTATCACAAGCTCAGATTCATCACTGTGCTGCAAAAAGACTCTAAAGCAGGGGTAGGCAACCTGCGGCCCGCGGGCCGGATGTGGCCCGGCGAGGCCTTGGGACCGGCCCCAGCCCGGTCCTGCCGCCGATTGCCGCCGGGGCCTTTGGCCTCTCGTGTGCAGGGGCAATTGTCTATAGAAGCCTCAGAAACATGCATTTATATTAACATTTTTTAAAAAAATCAGCAAATTTTTTCGCGTGTCCTCCACTTTTTTAAAAAAAGTGACCACCATTTGAAAATTTTGTCCTACATTTGTCCTGGTTTATTTATTTATTTAATTTTTTATTTTTTGGCTTTGGCCCCCCAGTTGTCTGAGGGACAGCAACCTGGCCCCCGGATCAAAAAGGATGCCTACCCCTGCTCTAAAGGATCTCGCTCAGATACAAATCACTCTCCCTCTTTAGAAAATGCCTGAAAACCTACACTGTGGGACTAGTAGGCAGGCATGTTTCTTCTCAGGCCTCATTCTGCTGACAGAATCAATTCTGTCAAATCAGTTCACAGTACTACTGGATTCTGCTCAATTACTGTTTTTAAAGTGATCAGAGAATGTTCTCCAGCTAACTGAAATGTCAACATATAGGGCCGGAACAGTTAGCCCAGAAAAGCCCGTTTCTGGGCATCATCAGCGCACAGCGTTTAGACACCTCATGTCTTGATGACGGAAGGAAGCTGGCTTGAAGGTCCCCGGCTACCCAGATATGGACGGTTTCATGACACTCCAGCAGTGCGGCGTTTACTGCCATGGAGCCACAGCAGGGCCAGCAAAGCCAGCTTTCCCCTGGCCAAAAAAGAAGTTGATCTTGTATTCAAGGCAGATTGGGGTCGCAGCACATGTTTACCACAGTCCCAATCCATCTTCAGAAGGGGCAGCTTCAAGCCCTCCCTTCCATCCCGCCTGTTCCCTCCCCCTAATACCTGTAATAAAAAGAACAATCATAATGCGTGCTCACAAATATATTCACAAGATTCAGTTACAGAAAAAAATAACACATATGGGGATATTAGATGAATGGATAAATTACCCTTCATCAGATGAATTTTGAAATCAGCAAGAAAATGTCACCAGCACTATCAGCAAAGGAGAATGTTTAAGCACATAAAGAAATTAAAATATTAGATATAGAGCAGGATCCTGCACGGTATATACACTATTGTAACCCCCAATTACATGGGCAGATCTGCTTCCAAGTACACAGCGAGAGAAGGCATCGTGTATCTCCATACTTAATGACCCTTGCCTCAGCTGCACAACAACAGCCAAGGGTTTCTTGGTTATAACACCATTCCTGGCTGACTTCACACACCTGGGCAAGAAGATGCAAGAGCAGATGAAATGTACCAAGTACAAGGGATGGAGATCTGGGCTGTACATCAGTGTGCTTATTAGATCTAGGCCTCAGTCAAGGCAATCACATAATTCAATACATTACTAAAATGTAACCATTCACAACAACACACACATCATAATCATCATCAACAACATTAACAACAACAATAGCAATAAATCCAAAAGAGGGATTATGATAAACATTTCCACCTCATGAACCTGGAATACATCAAGCTTACCCAGCTGTGCCTTTTCTCCTTTCTTTAGCTGATGTTGAAAAGTGGGCTATCAAATGGGTCACAGTTCTTATTTAATCTTGTCCTCAATGGGAAAGGATACCTTTGACACACTGAGATACTACCATTGGAAAAAATGGCCAACTGCTGTGAGGTCTATTGCATTTTGGGACTTTATGAGAAAGAAAAAAAAACTGTACAAAAATAACTTCTTGATTTTGCAGTGCAGAAAATAGTGTTTTGCATTTATACTGTGTCTTGTGCAAAATCTTGATTTTTTAAAAAAAAAGTAAATAAAAAGTCCTCAAAATATTAAATAAAATTATTGATAAAATTATTAATAATTAATTGCTAGAAGAAAAAATAGGGGAAGGGGATATTATTGTTTTTGCTTTATTTATTAAATAAATTTTAAAACATATCAAACTTAATCTTTTTTTAAAAAGCCTGGAAAATATGCCAAAACTCTCATGAGCTCAGCCAGCACAGAGAACACCTTTGAAATCCTTAATTTTTGATGCAAGAATAAAATGAGTTATAATTTCTATCCTTGCTTTCAAGTAGATTGTCCACTTAGGTACAATATTACGCATCATTTTCAGTGATGGCGAAGACTGATTTAAGCCATAATTGAATACACACACCACCACCACCACAGTGCTGCAACTATAGGTTTACTAATCTCTTAAAAAATAACACATGAATGCAAGCTATTTGGCCTAAATCCAATATCCCACAATGCTGGGAATCTGAAAATTTTTTCATGTGCTGCGGCTGCATTAATTCCCTCCTTTCAGGTCCACTGACAAAAACAGTTCCATCAGGGCCTCTGACTTGATTTTAACATACACATTTTCTAATTTTCCTCTGAAATTATTAAAAACAATGTGTTTTTTTTAGCACCAGCTATTTTCGAGATTCTGGTAAGTGACTATAGAGGCAACCAAGGTGCTTTCCATTGTAATGAAGCTTTCCCCCAATTTTCAACACTACACAAGATTCTGGTCCCTAACACATTGCTTGGTCTATACAGTGGATGAAAAATAGGCTCTGTATGGATAAAGGAAGCTATAATTCAAGCTATAGGCAAGCCAGTCCTCAATATTTTTCTCCTTGTAGAAACCATGCAAATTGAATAAATAGCAAAGGCAACAGAATGATTTCCCTAATCAAATAGCAACCTTGGCCCTATAATTTTACACAAACTGTGTAGCTGATCCTTAAAAAAAGAATGCAAGACAATTAAGCTATTACAAAACATTAAAACTGCCCATCAAGGAAAGAAGGCCAAGACACTCTTAAATGTCAGAGTTGCAGGCTCATAAATAAAACAAGCAATTTCCTTCCCCTTTTACTGCCATGCGAACCATTTATTGGCTAACAAAACAAAACAAAAACCATTGAAAAGTGTTATTCCAACAGTCATCAAACCAGCATATATAATTCAGGGATTACAAAGACTGCTAACTAATGTGGAGAACAAATTGTGTGACTTTTTAGCACTTATGTCTCCCTCTGCCTTTATTTTGCCTAGGCAGAAATTAGACCCAAAAACAGATTACTTTCAGAAATACACAATTCTGCCTCAGGTGGAACCCTTCACAACACTCAAAGAAGTAGGCATAAATGATGTGTTGTATTAGAAATTATGTTTTTGTTTTTCCTTTTATAAAACACTATATTGAAGAGGATTTGTCTTATAATATGTTTTAACTTATTGATAACTGCGCGTCCCCCATTGGAAACAACTAACACATACAAAACACCAAATACTTTGATTAGTTAAAGAGGAAGGGTGGGAGAGCTATTTTTAATAGGCATCACTTCAGTGCTAAATTGTTGCTTTTGCTCTGTCTGAAAACACTGGTGCTGAAAGTTCAAGAGATCCCTAGCTAAGGAGGGAAAAAACAACAACACTGGACAGTCACCTGTCAACAAATCACCATGTTTCTGTCCCTGGATCAAATTTAGCACTGTGAGGAATAATATTTGACCCATCTCAACTGCAAACCTAGAGGCAAATGGTGTGTGGGGAGGAAGTGACAACTCCATTAAGATGGGCTGTTAGAAAAATGTTTCCATGGAGAAGGTCTGTGATGTTGGCTCAATTATCTCTGTTCTTGTGCAGAACCATAGTAAAACTACTTGTTGATCATGACTCTACTAGGCTGAGGCTCAGAAATCTCCTCCCAGTTTGGATGTCACCCTTCACCCACTTGATAACCATGAAGTAACCTCCAGAAATCTATATGATTGTGACATGGAATGATTGTATCCTGAGCACAGTTAAATGGTGAAGCTCAAGACCACCATAGGAATCACAAAGCTAGAAGCATCCATAGGCAATTCCTAATTTAAGTATGAAAATGTAAAGGAGGAGAGAAAGGATGTAGGAGTGAGCTTATAAACTGTACCTCTGAAGCCACAGAGAGCTTCCTGGTAAATACATATGTAATCAAAGCTTGGAAAAGTTACATTCTGAACTGCAACTCTCAGAGTCACTCAGCCAGCCATATTTTGTATTATCTTGTGATGCGTAGAGTTTGTTTGTTTGTTTGTTTTGTTTTACCAATGAAGTCATGCCATGGCTAGATCGTTTTTGCTAATTTCTGTTTTATTGTAAGTCACTTTGGGTCCCATGGCAGGAGAAAGGCAGGGTGCAAATTCAAAAATGAAGCAAGCAAGCAAGCTCTTCTATATGCATGGTATAATTAATTAACTCCCCTTGATAAACAAGTTTAGCAGAAGAAAATGCAGAGGCTTTAATAGCAATAATGTGGCCAACCAGCTTTTTCTTTTACCTCCAAGAGAACTGATAGACTGATTCCTGCTGTAGCATTAGTTAACTTCTATGTATTTTTGCTTACAGTGCGAACATTTACAGCTAAAGTTATAAATAACATGCTTTTTCAAAAAGAAACAGCAGTTCAAGACATCTAAGGAGGTGGAATAGAAAGTACACAGTCAAAACTGGCTGCAGACGTCTTCAGGGATGAGTGGGATGGGGAACCGGTACAAGTGAAATTTCATGGTGCACCACCGAAGGCAACAGAACAATCAAGAACTGCTATTCTGTCAGAAACAGGTTTTACAAACTAAAGGAGTCAAGGTTAACAAATATGTACAAAAAAAGTTATGCTTACCATCCACAGTATCAAAACCCTTACACATTACCCTCCTTTCTAGGATGCTTTCAAATAAAGCCTTTAATTTGCATCCTGCCTCATCATTCATGGATTTTTACATGAGAATCCAGCCATTAGTGTCTTTCACCTTTAACCCTCCCATGTTACCTTATGGGTTTTCCCATCCTTCTTTCTTTCTTTTGGAGAGATCCAACACTCACACAATTGTTTTTTTTTAATTTGCTGAGCTTGGAGACTTTTGTGTGGAAGCACCTTTATGCCCACAATTGTTTTTACACTGTCTCAGAGAGTATTAAAGGTGGCATATAATTATCAAGTTGAAGATCTAGATGACAAGGAAGATAAAGCAGCAAGAAGCATTGGCTCTGGTTTGGTGAGAATGGTCTTATTTGTAATCATTCCAGCCATTCCCCATATTAATCCATGTACATTCAGCCCTCCACATTTGCGGCTTTGACACTTGCAGTTTTGATTATTCACGAGGCCAAGGCCACTGTGCACATGCATGCATGCACTCCTCATCCTCCTTCCTCCCAGGCTTTTCCTCTGGCAGGGAAGCCCAGTAGGGAGAAGCTGGGAAGGGTGCGTGCATGAACCCCGCCCTTTTCCTGGTCCAATTGCTGCCTTCCCCAGGCACCGATCCAACCGGTAAAGGGTCTGGGAGGGATAGGTCCCTCCCCACTCCCAGCTCTTTTCCTGATGGATTGGTGACTGGCCAAGGCAAGCACCCACCTGCCCAGGAAAGGGGCCGGGAGCCAGTTAAAGGGATGGGAGGGTAGAGAAAAAAAGAGGAACAAGACCTCTTCCCCCACTCACCCCTCCCTTTAATTGGCTTCCATGGGGGGGATTATTCATGATTTTTCCACATTTGCGGGGGTTTTACGCCCCTAACCCCCACAAATGTGGGAGGCCGAGTGTACTCTAGTTCAGTCACAGGTTATTGTCACATCACAGATGATCTGCTGATGGCCTCGCTTGGCACATACTACTTCCTGGACTGAATTACTATACTGTGTCCAGGTTTTAACATGAAGAAAATACTTGAAAACAAGGCAATTTCTTTTACTGACTAATAAATTGAAACAAGAGATATCACTTAAAGAACAGATATATTCAAAACAGCAATAGTGTGCATATATTAATTTGTAATTTATTTCACCCTATCCCTAAAAGCTAAATCATGAGACACTAAGTGGTGGTTGAATACATTCACTTGAGGGCTGCGTTCTTACAATTTTTAAAAACAAGTCACCACAACCCACTGTTGCAAGCCCTGGAAAACATACTGTTTGACTTGATAATTACCAGGCAACTGTATGAACTGCTGTGGTGAGACAGCTCTGGATGCGAGAAAGCCAAGATAATTCCTAAATTCAGAAATGAAACTGTCTGGGTGGCCTCTGCAAGCCACACTCCCAGGGCCTAACCTCTCTAGCAAGGCTGTAGTGAGGATAACTATGTAAATTAACCTCCCACTCCACCTCATACATTCCCTGCACCTCTGTAGGAAAAGGTCAGAATACAAATATGACTAATAAGTAAATAAATAAGATTTGGCATGGGGTGGTGGTGTTTACAGGCTTTAGTTCTTGAAGACGGACAACCTCTGCAGAAGGACATGTCACCACAATTTTAGGCAGAACAATCTTCCCAAGAGAACCCAATTTTCATTTCACAGTAATGAGAGAAAGAGCAGAGATGGAAAAGTAGTGCATGCTGGACACAGGCAACGGCACAATAAAATCCCGTATCCACCCTCCACCCCAGCATTTCAGTTTCTCTCACAAAATCCAACCTTGGTAACAATTACACAGCATGCAGTAGTGCCAGTTCCTGCTTAATAGCAGGGAGGCTGCCAAATCAAATTGAGAGTAGGAGTCAACATTCCTTTGCAAATGGATGTGCTCAGTGTCAGGAGAAATAAGCCTTCCAAACCACCATTTGCACTAAATTACAGTTGGCACTGCCAGGGAAAATACCATTTGCATTTGAAGCTGTACTTCCTAATTGGGATGCAAGGCAAGACCTCTGCTTACCTTATAGACACACTTGTGGAGGTCACTAAGAATGCCTTTATCTTCCTCCTCTTCCTTCATGGTCTCCTTTTCCTGAGAAAAGAGTCGCCGCCTGCCTGTTTTTTGTGGGACTTCGACTTCTTTCGCCTTGTTCCGGAAGCCGTTTTTATGAACCACACCATTGATGAGTCCATTTTTGGGCTCATATCGGGGCAGAGACTGGAATTCATAGCTGTTATCTGAATGTACCTCCAGGGGGCCTTTCCGCTTTTCCAGGATCTCTTTTTCAAAGAGGACTTCCTTTTCCAGTCTCATGTGCTCCTCCGCAGAGAGAGAGTCGTAGGAAAGCAAGTACTGGCAGTAGGCTTCCTGCAGCTTTGCCAACCTGTCCTGTGCAGTTTTGGGGATGCGCAGCATGTCTGCCAACTTGTTCCATTTCTTGAGGTCAGTCACTTGCTGCATGCCCCCCATTTCATTGATCAGCTGGAAAAAGCAAGCCAAATCTAGCTCGCAGCCTCCTGAATGTAGATGGTGATGTGGAATGTCCATAAGTGGAGGGTGGGGAGGGAAAACAGGAAATGGTTAGGAAAATGGAGAGGGGTTCACATTCATTCAGGTCTATAGGTCATAGGACTATTAACCTGTATCTGACTATATCTCTTTAGATAAAAAACAAGAGCAAGTTTTCCTCCTAAAATATCTGCCTATAGATGTCAGGGAGAAAGATCCTACTCTTGTCAAGTCTCTTAAAACAATCTTTGATGTGCACCTGGAAGTGCTATGGCTCAGGTTTCCTAGGAGTATTCTAGGCCCCACCCTCATTAATTAAAATGACTGGATGCTGATCAGATGTTACTTGCATATCATTTCTCTGAACAAGGAAAGACAAATAACCGCCAAATGACTGAATGACTTCTTAATGGCCAGTACATCCACCCTATGATTTGCTACTACCTTGTTCACCTGGATTAAGCTGAGATTACTTTCAAGAATCTAAAAGCAATTCCCCTCCTATATCCCAAACTCTCAATCTCCCTAGCCACTCTCTCTGGAGAACTGTCCATACAAGGTACTCTTGCTCTCATAATCTGAACGGCCCTTTAAAGGTAAAAGAAGGAGTTACTCTTTCAGTAAATGCCATCACAAATGTCAATAGTCCAATTAGCTGTGCTCTCAATGCACAACACGTATCTGCTCCAAATTGGTTTCGTTGTCACTATTCTCCATTACACTTCACACTGCACAGGGCATATACAGTGCCAGCTGCTTCCTATATTAATGCAGGAGAGCTCCTCAATCAGTTTACATGTTTTTCCTTGCAGAGAAATTCTTTGGACCAGAAAGTACTGTAGTTGCTGCATTTATCAGGTATCTATGTGATGCAAATATCAATCCAACATTTGCCCACAGAAGCTCATTTTTATATAAAATGTAATTCTACTTGGTCTCATTATAAGAGGAGGTAACTCTATGGAGGTGACAATATTTCTTAGATACAAAAAGTGCATTAACCACTGCTTTGACTTTGGCCAGGCACTCCAGGGGGAAAAAGGTGTGATTGCCCAGGATCAAATTAGCTGTTCCATGTTTTGTCAAGGAGTGAGTGCTTTCAGCACAACATGAAAACAAGCCCATAACACCTCACTGTTTAATGAGGCTTGGTTGTTTTCTTGAGCAATTTTATGAAGTCTGACCCTTAAGTAAAAGGAGGCCATTGCTACCGATTCTGCGTTAGTTGTAAAATGTGTAAGATCAGCAAAATTGTAAGCCTATTTTGAGGGGAAGGGGGAAGCCAAGGAGAAAACAAATATACAGTATGTTAACTGTATTATCTGCTAGCAACTGGCAGATAGATCTGAAACCTTCTACTTGCCATAAAGCTCAAAGAAAATTTTTTAAAGATATCTCAGAGGCACATAATTTATGTAAATCAGCTGCTGAAACTATCTGTATTTAGATAAGGACACTGCAAAAGGATTTTTAACAGAAAAAAAACAGTTAAATGTCCAGCAAACATTTCTGAATTTCACTGTGTCATCAAAATCAAGTCAGTAAAACAATACTTTTTCTCAGATGAATCAAAGTTAATAAAATACACAAGCTTTTGAGTTACACAGAACTTCTTTTTTCCCCTTAGGATCAGGAAGAATGTTCAAGAAAAAGAATGATACAGAGAATGGGGAAAACCCATACTTTTTCCACTGAGAAAATTGTATTTTTTATATCTTAAGATGGGGATGTTCATGCAGGCTTAATTTATTAAGAATAATGACATCTGGTAGGATTATAGGTTGTATACAGACATTTTGAGGCCAAAAAGCAATGGAAGAGTTTAAGTCATATTAGCTCATCTGTAAAATATTCCTGGAGGCAATTGCTCATGATTTGAGGATGGTGTAAGAGGAGACAGAGGCCCTTAAAAAACAGCACGTTTCACTGGCTAGTTGTTTTGATGGAAAATGGCTAAACCTCATTGGTCCACTGAAAATATATATTTTTTTAAATGAAATGCATACAAATTTTAAAACAATTGTAAAAGAATTTAAGAGACGTCAATCAAACTAGCCTAAAAAGCAAAATATTAAAAAGTCCAATGCAAAATGTTTTTCTTCTCTGCTCCTACTTATCTGGCTGGCCTTATAGGGGTAGAAGGGTCAATAACTCCAGACACTGAAGTCCACCCTCTTTTAAAAGTACCATATGGTTTTTGAGGCCTCTTCCCAGATTTTGAGAATTAGAGAGGCCATGTTCTCAAGACCACGTTCTCATCACAGAGGAAATGACCCACTAACACTGTCATGTTTGGTCCATTATTGCCAGCAAAAGCCTATACACACAGAGTGATAAAGAGGGCGAGAAAAATAAGTATATCGAAATAACACACATGGGGGGAGGCTTCTGTAGTCATGGATTAAACCATCCATGGCTTGAAAATATTATTTTAAAAAATCCAAAAAGCAAAGCTTGATTTTGCCATTTTATATAAGGGACACTATCTTACCATGCCGCTGTATATAAGGGGACTTCAGCATTCATGGATTTTGGTATCCATGAGGAGTTTTGGAATCAAACCTCAACAGATATCAAAGGCCCAATGTACATAGGTACATACATATAAAATATATATTTAAAAGAATATGGATGTGGGAGCAATGGTGTCACTAGGGGTGCAGGGGGATCCAGGCCACAAGACAACTTTCAGTTTCTGGGGTGACACAATGCTTATTGAGGGGACACATCACTGTACTTATTGATATTTACACCTGCTGGTTATTATTGGGTTGGAGGCATGCTTTTCTGTTCTCTTGTACCTGATCAAAGTATCAGGTTAGACATGGAAGACCATGATCAAGCAAACAAAATTCAAAGACGTATTGAAAGTCTTTCCAAGATTAAACAATGAAGAGGCACAAGTGACTCCATTAAGTGTTGAAATGATTTGAAAACAAAGGGGAGCCCATTTTGACGCTATAAAAACAGAGACATTGCAATGTCAAATGTTTGTTACTTTTCAACCATTTTCAAAAACTGGTGATGAAAACCTATTTTTCATCAAACTGAACCTTGAACCCCATTGTGTGTATTTTTTATGCTAGTTTGGTTGTTCTCTCAAAAATTAATTTCATACACAATTATTTTAAAGTTCAACCTTATTTTTATTTCACTAGTTAACACTTAAGATTATTAGTTCTAATGAAAAACAGGCCATGCCTTTACAAGAATCCGATGAATATTATAGGTCAGGGAAAGTTTATACTTGTGTATAATCATTATTTCTAATGAGAGAAGTACACCTTTTTGCCCTTAAGTAAGAAGGAAGAACAAGCCCATGTTTGAACTAAAAGCAAACCACATTGTTTTGTTCTGATCTATAGTTTTCCACACAGGACTGCGCAGGCCCACACAAAGCCCCATGCTTCATAAATTACTAAAAGACTATTACTGCCTGTTTGGTTCAAACACTTTTCAGCTCTTAAGGTTTATGTGGTTAAAAGCTAATTGCTAAGGAGTGCTACTGAAGTGACTGTAAGCCAGGGATCATACACTGAACATTGTTGAGAATTACAAAGAAAAATCTAGACCTGGTTATTATTTTTACAAATGTCCAGGGCAATATCTATGTATGTTTGGTTGAGCAGCCAATTTGTAATCTGTTAAGGATATGCTTGAAGAAAATAATGCATGACAAACAAGGCAAACATTGCAAGGAATATCCCCAAAGGCTGGTTCACAAACCCACCAAACTATATGCTATATACAATGAGGCAGCAGGACTGCATGTACAATTTCTATTGTAATTAAAGCTCTGCTCAGCTGTTCAAATTATGCATCCTAGCAGTGTGTGAAGAGAGAAAACATCAATGAGCATGCTACCTCTACTTTCTCAACCCCATCCCAGTTCTTAGTGCTCTTGTGCTGTTAAAGGCACATGCCTGAAGTGGAAAGTTTTATACACTGTAGTTTGAAGTTGGTTTGTGAGGCTGAACAAGCTACAGAATAGACATCAGAGTGCGACAGATAAGAATTATCAATCACTCAATAGCTTGAAGACCTCACTCTATCTATCCTTGAGGATGCATTTTATAGTTGTGATTTTGATCCAATCACTTGGTTGGACATACTGACTACCTAAATCAATTTATATGATTTACTGAAGACTATATCATAATCATTAATGCCATTATGAACTGGATTTGTTTACTTAATTTTATTCCCCTTTTCTCTTTATTCTTCCTTCGTTTGTATATATGAAATAAATAAAAGGATAATTTTTGTTTGTTTTTCTAAAAAGGTCAGTGATGTTAAATTTACACCACTGCCTTGTTTTAGCTGGATAAGCATTTTACACTGACTACTATTTATCATGAAACAAATTCTTTCTTCATTAAATTGAAATGAATTGCATAAAATCAAAATAACCATATCAGATTTCCCCCCAAAAGATTGTGCATTTTTATTATTCTGTAAAAAATGCAAGATAATAAATGCTGGAATCCTGTGCATCACAAGTCTGCTTAAAATTTTCAGAAGCTGCAAGTTACATCTGACTATACAGTAATTGCAACTTAGCATGTAATTAAAAAAACTCTACCTCTTATTTCTAGGAGGCCATATTTAACATTTTCTGTTTTTATTACCAGAACTCATCCTTAGAAACAAAATAAGGTGCCTGTAACTCTAAGCAATACTGATTAAAACTTGACCTCACCAATTAAAATTGACCTCTACACATCTATCTTATTAAAGCCTGCTACTTTAATAGTGGCTCAAGTAAATTTATTACAGCTTAAAATGTATAACAGAGAAAAGGGGGGGGGGGGGAGTCTTCTAAAGACTAAAGGAATCTGTTTAATAAAACTGTTGCTTCATCAAGAAGAATGCTACCTTTTAATATATGCTGCCATGTGCATCCTATTTGATGACAGATCAGAAAAACAATCAATTTACTTAAATAATCAAACACAGTATAAGTACAAGTCTTTGCAGCTACCTGTTGTGAAAGTTAATGAAACCTACATTTTGCAACAATCTACATGTTTCAGTTTATTAGTTGTCAAAATGCCCGTGGATGGTTGAAAATTTGTAATTTCAGCCATTCAGATATCCAAGTACAAACCAATTCAATGATGACTGTGGTGGAATGGAACAAATGCGCAAAAGAGAATGCATTTTTGATTAATTTTTGAAAAGGAAATAGTTAATTTTTAAAGAGTTATATGCACTCTTGGAAAATCTTTAAAAATCCTAATATAAGGAAGACAGAGGAGACACCCCTAAATACGTATCTATCATATGTCCCCTTATTCTTTATTCTTAAACTATTAGTACAGATGGCTCTTTTGCTTTGGTGGAAATTGCCCTGTAATGAGTGAGCTATTAATGAATCTCAACCGAGTCACAATGCAGAAAAAAACCTGAATCCACCTATGTCTATGAACTGGCAGGAAAGTCTGATTTCCTGATGTTTTCAAAAGACATCAGTCCACCTGAAAAGAAACAGATGTTCTCAAAGCCTCTACTGGCCATGAATGACCAAGTACAGACTCATGAAAACAAAGCACTTACCTATGAGTGGAAGCTCGTCCATAGTAATGCCCTGAGATTTGAGGTGCTTCTTGATACAGGCCAGCTGCTGCACATTGGGCCCCCAGCGCCTGCTGAGCTTATGAATGTGCTGAATCTGGGTCACAAACCGCATTTCCTCGTTCAGCTTACACTCAGGTCTCCAGTCAGGAGGAGGGACTACCCTGCACATCCCGTACTTCTCAACCTGAGGGCGGACTGACTCAATGTATATCAACGGATCATGGAACTCCTTTGGGGAAGGCCTCAGGACAGGAATTTCCTCCATCATGGCCCACCCAGACTTAACACTACCCTTCTCATGCTTCCCCACTGAGTCATGTGGCTTGTGCAAGGACTCCGTTTGAGAGGTAGAATTATTATTATTATTTTCACAGGAGGCATTTTCAGTTTTGCTATGTGCTTGTTTCCCTGGCGTGTTCTTCCCAGCAGCAGCAGCAGCAGCAGCAGCTCTCTTCGGCCTATTTCTTTCTAGACTTTTCTGTGGTACTTCCTGACTTCCAGGCTTTTTCATGTGGCCATTTAGCAAAGGCTTCTCTGCAGGTGCCTTTCTGCTCGGGGCTTCAGTCACACTAAGTGCCCCCTTTAACTTCTTGGTTGGCGACTGTGTTTTGTCTATGTGGTTTGCCTCTTCCAGCCTCCTTTTTGAGTTACGCAGTCCCTCCCTCAACTGCCTCCCTACCTCCTTAGTGCATGTCTTTTGGTTCAACTTGCCATTGACTTTGATGCCATTGACAGCGGTGTTGTTAGGCTTGGCTGCTCCAAGGGATAGCACCTGTTTACGGGTTTTTGCATTGCTACTTTCCATTTTCCCTGAGATTGTATGGTTGACAGGTGAACTGGGTTTGTGGTGATTTAGTTTGGTTTCCTTGACCAGTTCTTTCTTGGCTTTGGTGTATGTGACAGTTCCCTTTGTCACTGTTGCAGTGTACTTCACAGTTTTGGACGGTGAAGGTCTGACTTCTCTCATCTTTTTGGCACTGGCTGTGTTTGCACTCAGAGATGACATTCGAGTGATACCATTGACCTTTGAAACCTGGGGAAGCCAGGAGTGTCACAGAGCAGGATGAGAAGAAGAGAGAAAACAGAAACACCAGTTAATAAAAATCCACATAAGCCACGAAGACCCAAATTTTCTAAGTCTTTTGAGAGGGGAAATGTATACCTCACACCCCTATATTAGGTCTCTCCCCATCTCACTTGTGTCTTCCATCACAATTTTAAAATAGCTACATAGTAGCACACACTAGTCTTTCCAATATGCACCCAAAAGATTAGCCTGTCTCTGAAGGACCCAGCCTCTGGAATGAACTCATGATCAGGAGGCAGATTATAATTACCTTATAAATATTTGTTCAATAGTTATGATATGTGCAGATGCTACAATTATTTCTCCCCAAGAAGTTTGATATCCAGGCAGTTTCCCGTTTCTACTGCGTGCACAATCCAGCAAAATAATCACCAATTCACACTGAAAACAAGCTGTACTTCACACAACTGATTTCAATGGGACAAGTTGCCATTAAATTTTGTTTAATTCTTCCCAGTATTTCTTTACCATATAACCCCTTCAGTGCTTGAGCAACACTTTGCAAAAATCATTGAGCTTGTGCAAATCAAAGCAAGAATAATAGTTTCTGGGGAACAAAGATACATTCTGCTATATATACTTAAACTGGCACACAGGAAACTGTGTTTGTGATATTTTATGCTTCGAACGATGCTGGCAGAAGGCAAAGGGAAGTAAGTGAACCATCCCTTTCTACATGTTAATGTTACCCCTTAATGTTATTGTTTCCTCTGTACAAGAAATAGTGAGTGGGTGGGTGGTTCTTAACTGTCAAGCACTTCGATGTTTAATTGCTAGAGTCTAACATATCTGGGTGAAGGGGTCCCCAGGATAGTTGGTCAGCTAATTGTTTCAGGATTATGTTCTTTAACTGCCCAGCCTCTCTTAACAGCAAACACAGAGAATGGCACAACAGGCACTGCACAGTAGCTGTAACATAATGTTCCAACTGAGATTCTTTAGTCAGCAGACCACAAGGCTGAATATAAGTAAGTACCTCTGACAGTTTCAGTAGCAGAAAGATACACAGCAGATACAGCTGCACCTACCTTTGTAGCACTGTGATACTACACTTGCTAAATTTCATCTTACTCTGCAGCAACTGAGCAGTGACTTATGGCCCTAGCTGAACTTTCAACCTATTTTTCTTTGGAAAATCATGCTGCTGTTTTCAACAAGGAAAACTACCCTAAATGGTTATCTCCAAGCAAATTTACTTAGCAAATGAGACATAAGAGTATGTTAGTAAAAGTGTAACATTTTCTCCTGTAAGTCAAGCAATCCTCTGAGAAGGATGTCAGAAGGTCTGTTATTCAAACTGATCATGCAGACAGGGATACTTGCAGAGTCCCTGAAAATTAATTTCCTAAGTGTGACTTTTTGTAAGAAGTGCTGCCTCTGTCTCATTCATCTCTTACAACTACCCTAGTGTTAAGTATTGCAGAGTCGCACACAACTTGAAATAATGAAACAAGCAACAACTCTGTACACACGAATGACACACACAAACACACACACACACACACAAACCAATGCCATTTTATACAGTAGATAACAAATTAGGAAAAACAATACCTGGATACAAATGCATTGCAACAACACAGAGTACTCAAGACATACAGGCAAAGTTTAAAATGGAAGTGCCTAAAATCATGCTTGCTGGTTGATGAGAAGCTACAAATTACATCAGTGGCTGTAATTTTCACAGAAAGTAGCAGTAATTGAAACAGATTGTTGTTTCAAATACATTCATGGGAGAAAATGTCTGTTAAAACATTAGCACACCATAGATACAGCAAAATATAAACATGCAGAGAAGGAAGGAAGCCAGAGCTCACTGAAGGGATACTACTTTGCAATACTGTACTTGATTATTTCTTTTGGCCCCATTTTATAAAACCATTTTGTATGCCTCCAATATCAAATGAACTTGAAGTATATAAACTCTTTCAATCTCTCTCCTCACATGAAGGAAGAGAAGAAGTTTAGAGATCATTTTAGGAAGAGAACATCTTCTTCAAGGTATGGAGATTCACCATGTGAACCAGAACACTGAAGCATCAGTGAATCGAATCAGGTAGAGAATCTCTACAAACAATTGATCATCTTTCTGTTTATAAAGTCTCACTCTTCATGTAAAGAGAGTACCATTGATGGTGGTGTGTGTATTTGTGTGTGAAACTAAAGCTATCCTTCACCCTCTAGGCTTAGGGTTGCCATAATGGAGGACCTCCGAACCGGGACAAATGTAGGACCAGGTTTGAAAATGTAGGACTTTTTCTTTTAATTTCCTGGCTAGGAAATTAAAAAAAAAAAGCCCTACATTTTCAAACCCTGTACTCCTCCTCCTCCTCCCGGCTTCGGAGGACGCCTAGGCCGGCCTCCCAAGCCGGGAGGAAGAACGGGGGCGGCTTGGAATCGCGGCGATTGCCGCGGTGCCAAGCAGCCTCCCCTCCCCGGCCTGGGAGAGCCTAGGCCGGCTCTCAGGCCGGGAAGGACGGGGGGAAGCTTGGCATCGCGGCGATTGCCTCGGTGCCAGGCTTCCTCCCCCTCCTCCCGGCCTGAGAGGGAGCCTAGGCCGGCTCTCAGGCCGGGAAGGGCAGGGGGAAACTTGGCATCGCGGCGATCGCCGCGGTGCCAGGCTTCCTCCCCCTCCTCCCGGCCTGAGAGGAGCCTAGGCCGGCTCTCAGCCGGGAAGGGCGGGGGAAGCTTGGCATCGCGGCGATCGCCGCGGTGCCAGGCTTCCTCCCCCTCCTCCCGGCCTGAGAGGGAGGCTAGGCCGGCTCTCAGGCCGGGAAGGCGGGGGAAGCTTGGCATCGCGGCGATCGCCGCGGTGCCAGGCTTCCTCCCCTCCTCCCGGTGTGGAGAAGCCTTGGCCAGCTCCCCGCCGGGAAGGAGGCGGGGGCTGCCCCTCATCGCGGCGATGGCCGCGGTGGGAAGCGGACTCCTCCTCCTCCTGCCTCGCGGAGGGCCTTGGAGGCCCCCGCGGCCAGAGCTCCGACCGCGGAGGCGCCTCAAAGGCCTCGCTGGGGCCCGGGAGGGAGCATCTCCGCGGCTGGAGCTCCAACCGCGGAGAGCCTTCCCAGGCCTCAGCAAGGCCTTGGAGCCGCCGCGGGGGGCCGCGGTGGCCGCGGTGGGCGGGGCCGTCCCGGTTTGGGCGCCAAACCGGACCGGGACGGCACTGCCCAAACCGGGAATGTCCCGCCAGGGGGCGGGATATGGCAACCCTATCTAGGCTGAACAAAGCTATTGTTTTGTAGCCTGATATGAGCCACAAATGGTTTGAACAACAAGATTAATCTGGCTATCTTTCATAAACAGAAGATGTGCATTTGTATATCACAAACGGCTCCCCATGTTATGCACACATAGTATTATTTGGGGTTCATGGTAATAGGATAAGAAACCTTTGGCCAGATATTATAGACATCAGTCACTGCCATAAGTGAAAAGAGGGGAAAAAAACCTTCCAGACTCTGCTCTTAAAAATATACACTGGCCTGTTACAGACTGCCAAAATAAAGCTGCTTCGGGTCTCTTTGGAGGTATGCTGTTTAAATGATGCATGCATCAGAAGAATCCGGAAGCTGCACCAAAGCTGCACTCCAGTGCTTAGGAATGGAGTGTGGCTTTGGCACAACCTCCGGACTCTTAGGACCCATGCATCATTTAAATAGCATACCTCCAAAGAGACCCGAAGCAGCTTTATTTTGGCAGTCTGTAACAGGCCACTATCTGTCCCAAGCCTTCCTTTACACATAAAATGTTTCTAAATTTTTCTCTATGCATTTAACCACCTGTAACTAAAGTGACAATTTCCCTAAACTTAGGGGCTGTACAAGTGCCCTGATCCGGCCTCCAGACGGCAGAAAAAGAAGCCGCAAAATGCAGCTCCTTTTTGTGCCCTCTAAAGGGCGTCACAACTGTGGTGCGCAGCTTTGTGATGCCTTTTTGGCTCTGCATCATCTAGATGCAGCACCTTCTAGAACAGTGCATGGTGTCATGGCACAAGGGGGGCAAAGTTACGGGACCAGCATGCAGATACTCCGCCCACAGGCCAGTACTTTGTGCCCGTCTGTACCAGTCCTTAGAAACCATTTGCCCTTTAGAGGACTGAGGCAGTTGGAGAACATAGTTTTTTAAAAAACAAACCTCTAATGAATTGTGATTAGTATCAGATTTCTACCATCTCCTAGCACAAAAAAGGAATGATTGTAAAATGGCCCCAAGACAAACCTTCTTTAAAAAAAACACATAAAACATACGACACTGAAGAGTCAGTGTTTCTAAGCATCTCTGAAGAACAGTGAAGTGGCACTATTTCTGACCAAGGGGGTTAGACAAGAACAGACACACAGGTAAGGAGTTAAAGGGAAAGGTCAGGGAAGAAAGAGCAGTGGAGAATTAAGGAGCCATGGAGGTGTGATTCATCTGGCTCAAGAAAAAAAAAAAGAAATTGCTGAAAAGAAACTTGAAGGAAGAGAGCAAGTAACTATAGGTTCCTTCAAGACAGGGGGTTCCCAGCATCATACTGTGACATTATGCAGGTCTTCCATCTTTTCTTACTTAATGGATGTGAGAAAAATATTGTGCCAAAACAACCTTAAGAGATTCAGATGGAAGAAGAAAAAGAGACAAAGGCATTAAACTGCAAAAGGGCTTCTGAGGAACTTGGAGAAAAGGAGGCCAAATGAAGAGACAAGAAATGCCTCCCAATGCAGCTCTTTATGTTGCAATTTCTCTGCCTCTTTCATGGAGTTTTACTGGGCAGCAGATGTTTTCTACCTCCAACCCTGAACCCTCTTGTGTTTTCCCACCAGTGTCTTTGGATAGGTAGGCAAAACAGTCCATCTGGAAGCATGAAGAAGTGCATGGAGTAAGAGGTGTTATTACAGGAGGTATCTCTTTTAGCTGAATAATCTATATATGTTTCAAAATATCTGATAAAGAGGCCTAGCTAGTTCTATAATGCTCTCAAAGCCAGAAACCTCAGGAAAGGCTTCAGGGTGGGAACAGATTATTAAAACCAGAATCTCTGTCACTGCATGATAGGTATATGCAAAGGATTTTTTTTGGGGGGGGGGTGCCTTCCCAGCCCACATGGGTCTCATGCTGACATTTTCTGAAACCAGAAATTTTGTTCTGGTTATTTCTGGTTAATAGTTTTTTATGCTGTGAAGCTTTTTTTGGTGTAGGTGGACCTAAAACAACCTAGTTAGGAAAAACCTGTTTCCCAGATTTATTTTTTAACCTGAAAATTATGCTTTCAGCAATTTTTAAAAAATCAGTATGGTTTAGAAGGGTGTCTGTGGGAATAACCTCTTTAGGCCCTTAAAGAATTCCTTCCCCATGGCAGCCACCTCATTTCTCTCCGACAGAATGAGCCTGGCCAGCTTTAAATCAAAATGAAAACTGCCGAGATAGAAACCTCTGGTACTATGTGGGAAATTTCAGAAACTGCAGCCTACCATAACTAGTTTATTACATTAAAAATATCTTTAATGATACCTCCACTGAGATCCTTCTGAGCCAGCTTCAAAATCAGATGGGTAGATAGACACTATAAATACACTATTTTAAATCTTTTAAAACAGCACTTATCACTATCTGAGAACACACTATGTATTCTTGATTTGCAGTTCTGATTCCCAGTAGAGTTCCTCAGCAGAGAGAGGATGACTAGAAAGCTTAAACAGTGTGGTGAATTTTGCTGCTGATGGCTGTTCTGGGTCTACTCACAACGAAAATCTTTGAGATGTTCCAAAAGGTCAGCTGCTGTATGTTACATAAACAGGAGGCAAAGATGGCTCCTTCTTTACTGCCTTTCTATCAACAAGTGAAAAGCTTTCTATCCCAACAGACTTTTGGGAACTGACTACAAAAACTTTTAATAGTGTGCTGTTTTCCTAACCTTTATCTTTTGTCTCTTAATGGGTATGTTTAAATGGTTTCAATTCTATGAAAAGTTCAGTCACATTTTAATAGCTTTGTGTTATGTTTTTACTTAAGTCTTTATATGTGCTTTTATCTGTATTTGTTTTAATTTTTGCCTTGAATCCCAGTTTTGGGGGAACAGTGGGATATAAATGAATAACAACAACAACAACAACAACAACAATATAGGTAGAACCAAAAATGATCACATTTCATATCTATAAAGCTGTAACAAACCTCTTCAAGGGAGGAAGTATCAGTAAGGAAAGTATGTCCAATAATGCTAAATAGATTCTAGATTCTGCATGATTAAAAAAGCTTTCTTTTCCTTACAATTGCCTTAAAGATTCTGCAGTGTAAACTAACACTAAAGAAAGCAAAAGTAATTATGGTAGGCAGTTTCTTACCTTTCTACTGTTGACATGTCTCCCCCCATTAACCAAAAACACATAACCTTTGTGAGCCAGCTAATAAAATGGCTGCACTGCCAGCTGCGTAGGATCACAATAGCGGTTCTAGAGCCAGGCAGAGTTCCATCTCGAGGCAATGCTTACACTGAGCGCACAAGAAAGAAGTCAGTTTAATCGTAGAAATAAGTAACAGTGATCTATCATTAGAATTCATCAGCTGTTACACCGCACAAAAACTAATCACTTTTTAAAGAGCCCCCAACACACAATTACTCTTTTTTATTTATTTGAACAATATCCCCCCGCCGCCACACATGCAGTGCATGTGCACTGTAGAAATAATGCAGTTTGACACCACTTTAATTGCCATGGCTCCATCCTATTGAATCCTGGGGTTTGTAGTTTGATGAGGCAACAGAGCTCTCTGATAGAGAAGGGTAAATATATCACAAAACTACGAATCCCAAAATTCCAAAGCTTGAGCCATGGCAGTTTAAGCAGTGTCAAACTGTGAAGTCAAAATGTCAAACTGCATTAAATCTGCAGTGTAGATGCACCCTCAAATACACAAACACGAAATATTTTCACACAACAGTAGCAAAGAGTTCTCATCACATTAAATTCTGTTACATGCTTTTTAAAAATTGAAAAACAAGGGACTGGCTTAAGAGACTAGGAGCAACTTTCTGACATCTGCTTGCATAACCAACAAGAGGGTTACAATGAGTTAGATTCTGTGTCCTCACAATCCCTCAGGGAATTGATGAGAAGGGAGACAGACCAAGGGAGAGAAAGCATGTAAGCCACAGAGAGCATACACCAAAGAAGGAAAGATAAACATAAATGAAAGGCACAAGGAAAGACATAATAGAAAAGCAGAAAGTGTTTTGAAGCTAGGGCTTGAGAAAAATGTTTTCCTTTGTTTATAAACTAACAATCAGACATGAATCCTAAAAGCAGAATTATTATACTATGATCTAATGCTAAATTGTAAATCCTTATATCTTCCTATGTTCATCTATATTGAGAAGACAGCTTTTTCATAGGTGTCAATCCTACAATAAAATTATACTGACGTCCATGTAAAAGTAATGACTGCATGTTACATCTTAGATTGGCTCGTGGAAACAAGTAGAATGTTCCATCCTTTTAAATGTAGTAATAATAACCAAAATTTGGCGAATTCCAGGGAAAGAGGCTGGTACTGTAGTGTGTCTTCCATACTTTCCACTGGCTCCTGGTGAAATTAGCTTAGAGATTCTGTATTTTACTCAGGCTAGCTCTCTCTTAAAATGATATGAATTTATGAGAAGCCTTTAAAAAAAGGAATCCACGGATTGAAAAAAAAACCCTCATATCACAGCCACCCAAAGCCTTTCAGACTGGCTTCTCAGAAAGCCCTCTACCATGATGCAAAGACACATTTCCTTCTTGTGTCTTATCTCTCATTTCCTCTCTTCCTACCGCTACCAATGCTTCATGTTCCTCTCTCTGCCTTGAAAAACATAAAACCTAAACTCTGTAGATACTGTTCAAAAACTGTATAGAAAAATGACTTCCTCTATCTTTAAAGATATAATGCATAAAAGGTAAACATTTATTCCCACAAAATAGCTAAACATGGGTTATCTGTACAAAGACTTGGGACAAAATAGTACTTGTATCCCCCCCCCCTTTTTTTTTTAAGTCTTCTGTCTCCATTGCTGGCCCTCCTATACCAATCTCTCTGTTTTGTCATGTTTCTTGCACTATCTATTTTCCAGCTTTCTGGGACTATCTAGAAGACATATTTAGCACTGAGCACATAAGAATTGGAGGTAGAGAGGAACTGCTGGATCTCTTACCCTTTCCCTCCACCACTCCCTTCTCCTTCTGTGTCATGTCTTTTTAGATTGTAAGCCCGAGGGCAGGGAATCGTCTAATTAAAAAGATTGTATGTACAGTGCTGTGTAAATTTACAGCGCTTCATAAATACATTATCTTCTTGCCTAGGGATATGGGGAACTTCACCTGCCCCAAGTGCAAGTTGGTAGCCCTCTTAGAAGAGAAAGTACAGCAGCTGGAGGCCCAGGTCGCTACACTTCAGCATCATAGGGAGCAAGAGGTTTTCCTGACCAGAACAGACCAGATAGTCCTGGACAGGAAGCACACAGAGGAAGTTGTGGGGAGGAGGAGGAGGTCACTTCACACACAATAGACGTAGATAGTTGGAGGAGTGTCACACACAGAAGTAGGGAAACCAGAGAACATTCTGTAAGCTTACAGCTACAGAATCGATTTCAATCTCTCTCTGCAATCAAGGATGATGAGGAACAGCAGCAGGGACAGACCTCAGGGACAGAGCAGGGGACCCAGAGAGCTCCACCAAAGGGAACGGCCGCTGCTAAGCCTCGGAGGAGGCGAGTGGTGGTCGTGGGGGGCTCCTTGCTGAGAGGCACTGAACCAGTGGTTTGTGGGCCTGACAAGATGTCTCGGGAGGTGTGCTGTCTCCCTGGGGCAAAGATCCGTGATGTGACAGAGAGGCTGACATAGCAAAATGGTGTCCCTAATAAAAAATGGAACATCAAGGTAAATTTATACTTTTTTGGAACATTTTCAAACCGTGTATGCTTAAATCCGTGTTATAAAAAATCCGTGTATAAGAAGGGCTGACTGTACTAAAAGAGAAGGGAGTTCAAGATGGATGGGAGTTTCTCAAAAGGGAGATACTGAAGGCACAAATTAAAACAGTTCCAGTGAGAAAGAAAAATGGGAGGTGTCGCAAGAACCCAGGATGGATGACTAAGGAACTTTCAGCTCAGCTAAATTTTAAACGGAACATGTATAAGAAATGGAAAAATGGGGACATCACCAAAGAGGAATTTAAACAAATAGCTAGCAAGTGTATAGATAAGGTCAGAAAAGCTAAAGCACAGAATGAACTCAGGCTTGCTAGAGAGGTTAAGAACAACAAAAAGGGCTTTTATGGATATGTCCGCAGCAAAAGGAAGAAGAAGGAAACGGTAGGGCCACTGAGTGGAGAAGATGGCAAAATGCTAACAGAGGACAGAGAAAAGGCAGAATTACTCAACACTTTCTTTGCCTCAGTCTTCTCAGAAAAGGCAAAGGGATCTCAACCTGAGGATAAAGGAGCAGAGGACAGAATAGGGGAATTTCAGCACAAAATAAGTAAAGAGATAGTACAGGAATTCCTTGTTAATCTAAATGAATTTAAGTCGCCAGGACCAGATGAACTATATCCAAGGGTATTAAAAGAACTGGCAAATGTAATATCGGAGCCATTGGCAATAATCTTTGAAAACTCCTGGAGAACAAGAGAAGTGCCAGCAGACTGGAGGAGGGCAAACGTTGTCCCCATCTTCAAAAAGGGGAAGAAAGAGGATCCAAACAATTATCGGCCAGTTAGTCTGACATCTATACCAGGAAATATTCTAGAGCAGATAATTAGAGAGTCTGTGAACATCTAGAAAGCAATTCTATAATCACAAAAAGTCAACATGGGTTTCAGAAAAACAAATCATGCCAGACAAATCTGATCTCTTTCTTTGATAAAATTACTAGCTTGGTAGATGAAGGGAATGCTGTCGATATAGTATATCTTGATTTCAGTAAGGCCTTTGACAGGGTTCCCCATGATATTCTTGCAAACAAGCTTGTAAAATGTGGGCTAGACAAGGCAACTGTTACGTGGATTTGTAATTGGTTGACTGGACAAACCCAAAGGGTGCTCAACAATGGCACCTTTTCATCCTGGAGAGAAGTAACCAGTGGTGTTCCACAGGGCTCTGTCCTGGGCCCAGTACTGTTCAACATCTTTATCAATGACTTGGAGGAAAAAATTGGGGGAATACTTATCAAATTTGCAGATGACACCAAATTAGGAGGAATAGCTAATACTCCAGAGGACAGGATCAAAATTCAAAATGACCTGAATAGACTAGAAAACTGGGCCACAGCTAACAAAATGAACTTCAACAGGGAGAAATGTAAGGTATTGCACTTAGGGCAAAAAAAAATAAAAAAATAAAAAATAAAATAAAAAAAATAAAAAATAAAAAATGAAATGCACAGATATAGGATGGGGGACACCTGGCTTAAGGAGACAACATGTGAAAGGGATCTAGGAGTCCAAGTAGACCACAAGTTGAACATGAGTCAACAGTGCGATGTGGCAGCTAACAAGGCCAATGCGATTTTAGGCTGCATCAATAGAAGTATAGTGGTTAGATCAAGGGAAGTAATAGTGCCACTATATTCTGCTCCGGTCAGGCCCTGGAATACTGTGTCCAGTTCTGGGCGCCACAATTCATAAAGGACATTGAGAAACTGGAGCGTGTCCAAAGGAGGGCGACTAAAATGGTGAAGGGTCTGGAAACCTTGCCCTATGAGGAATGCCTTAGGGAGCTGGGGATGTTTAGCCTGGAGAAAAGAAGATTAAGAGGTGATATTATAGCTCTGTTTAAATATTTGAAGGGATGTCATATTGAGGAGGGAGCAAGCTTGTTTTCTGCTGCTCCAGAGACTAGGACCCGGAACAATGGATGCAAGATGCAGGAAAAGAGATTCCACCTCAACATTAGGAGGAACTTCCTGACAGTAAGGGCTGTTCGACAGTGGAACACACTTCCTAGGAGTGTAGTGGAGTCTCCCTACTTGGAGGTCTTCAAACGGAGGCTG
>NC_056525.1:172992377-173037116 GCF_019175285.1 Sceloporus undulatus
TATAGCTCTGTTTAAATATTTGAAGGGATGTCATATTGAGGAGGGAGCAAGCTTGTTTTCTGCTGCTCCAGAGACTAGGACCCGGAACAATGGATGCAAGATGCAGGAAAAGAGATTCCACCTCAACATTAGGAGGAACTTCCTGACAGTAAGGGCTGTTCGACAGTGGAACACACTTCCTAGGAGTGTAGTGGAGTCTCCCTTCTTGGAGGTCTTCAAACGGAGGCTGGATGGCCATCTGTCGGGGATGCTTTGATTTGGATTTCCTGCATGGCAGGGGGTTGGACTGGATGGCCCTTGTGGTCTCTTCCAACTCTATGATTTTATGAAAGGTTTAATAATAATAATAATAATAATAATAATAATAATAATAATAATAATAATGCCTGCTGCCTCTGTTAGTGTCTGGGACTGCCAGAAACCTTCACAATCTTGCTCAGCCTATGTGTTAACATGATTATAGCAGTACAAATGCAGTCTTATGAATATTATGGATGTGTTTGGACAATATTCTCTAGCTTCATAAACTATGGTTTACAAAACCAGGAATAAGTGTGGGACTGAATGTTCTTTCTTTTACTTCTCATCTCATCTCCAGTCTTTCACCATAGTTGTTTGCTTCAGTGCTTCATTCCTGGCATATATTAAGTCAGGGAACTCTGGATTAATGGCTGTTAATAAACTGACTGTTAACAAAAGATTAACTAACAAACAAATCTGTTCCAAGCCTACTATCCTGGTTTGTTAACAGCTATTAACCTAGAGTTTTCTATTTAAGATGGAACAGTAAGCTCAGGAATGAAGCCACAAAGTGTGTGTGTGTGTAGAAAGGCAGTAACACTCATTTCCAGTTTCCTAAGCCATGTTTTGTCAAAGAAAGAAAGATCATCAAACCTGATATCTATGTAAGTGTACTTGTATTAATTCTGGGTCTTAAGAACATCTATATTGATTTAAATTTACAAAGACCTAGGCAAAAAAAATAAAATAAATTAACTGGCTAATAACAGCTAGAAACTCCTGGCCTAACTGCTAAATATGGAAGGGGAAGTTACCTCTAGGAGTGCTAATCGGCAAACAGCCAAAAGCATTCAGATTTTTCAAAGCCTTCTCCAGCTGAATAAACAGCAGCCAAACAAAGCCTTTTTTTAGGCTCTGTTGTTTCATAGAGGAACTAGAGATTTCTGGCACTATATCTAAGAATCATTACTACTGGAGGGGGGGGGAGGGGAGTTAAGGTTGATATTAGACCAAAAGGCAGGAGAGGGCACTATATATACAGATGCAGACATCTCAGCTCTTGAGGTGCTCACCAACTAGCTGTAGCTGAACATAAGTTTTCCTACAAAAACCTCTCAGTATATTCAAAATAAACTGACAAAGAGAGTTTAAATTAGCCATTTGATCTTTTTTTTGCTATGAACTGGACATGTAATACAGGTGACACATTTATCAAGGTCCAGCTTTCCTCTTAGCAACTGCCTGAGTGTGTCACAGAACAATACAAACCTGTCGGACAGTAAGCTAATATATGAAAGAATTTTCCAAGACTGGGCTATCACAAACCCCACGAAAAGACAGACATGTAAATCCACAAATACTACCAACCAGGCAGATATTTTTTTTAGATGGCTCATACCAGGTAGAGCCTATATGCAATAGGGCCAAGGTAACTAAGGTGCTAGAGATACCCTCTCAATCTATACAAAGTTTCTCTCCCTTGTTCATTTGCTCGCAGAAAGCCAGCCCTAATTCCTTCATGCTACACTTGTTGAAGCTCCACAATATTCCCTCAGTGTACAATGAAACAAAAGGCAAAATGATAAACTTGTAAAGTTGTTTCCCAACTGGTGTACCGTATGCTACCTGTTTTCTTAAGTCCTGAGCCGATCGATGAAGGGTGTGGTGGTTGTTAGTGAGCCCTTTTGTACAGAAGCCCGTGTTCGTTGACGAATGATGATTAGCAGCAGCGTGATCTTTTCGACTTTCAGACCTGTGTTCACTGTTTCTCTCCTTTGCTGGCGTTGTCTCTTTGACTTTGTGTTTCTGAATATGTTCTCTCTCCTTTGTTGATTTGCTGGATCCATTGAAGACTGCGAAGAGGAGAAGGAAGGCCCATGAGAAAAACCAAAACCAAAAGAGAAGAAGAAATCAAGATGAAAATGAATTCCATTTCAAACTCCTTTTAAAAAATGGGAATAGGGGGGAACAGCAATTATTAACTAATACATTTAAAGTATAACTTTACATAAATAAATCCAGATAATAATCTCAAAGTAGGTTAACATATTGCTAAATAACCCTGCCTGTATGTCTCAGATTAGATTGGTCAACCAAACACAAATTGTAAATTATTCAGAAACTTCAGCAGATCTAAAATGTTGTGGCCAAACTACTGACTGTGACTGGTCACATAGTGCATGTGACTCTCTTGTTACAGAAGTGTCTCTGATGACTGGCCTGTTTCTGGGCTTAATTCAAAGGGCTGGTTACCTCTAAAGTCCTATGCAACTAGGGTTGCCATAATTCTCTACTATAAACCGGGACAAAATGTAGGACAAAATTTAGCCCAAAATGTAGGACAATTGTAGGATGCAATTTAGTCCAAAATGCAGGACATTTAAGGTCCTCCATTTTTCTTAAATGTCCTATATCTTGGGCTAAATTTTATCCTACAATTGTCCTACATTTTGGGCTAAATTTTGTCCTACATTTTATCCTGGTTTATAGTAGAGAATTATGGCAACCCTATATACAACCTCAGTCTAGGCTCTATGAAAGTTTGCTGTTCTTTCATACAAGCCTACTAGGGTTTTAATACTATAGAAGAGATCTGCCATCTCAGAGGCATGTTTGGTAAAAAGAGGGCTTTCTTGGTGGTTGTTCCTAAACTATTAAACTCCCTTCTAAGGGAGACCAGGCTGTTCCATCCTTATTGTTTTTCCACCAACAACCAAAATGGGCTTTTCAGCAGTTTGCTGACAGCTGAGAAAGGGGCTTTTAGCAGACATGTTTTAATAATAAATAATAAACCCCAAAGCAACAGAGGTTTTGTACAGATAATAAGGAATACTCAGCATTAGCATCATATTTCTGAATGTGCACCAAACACAAAGCTGTGTACTTGCAAACACAGCAGACCACTGCACATTGAAGAGCAACAGAATGACAGAAAAGAAAGGCAGGGCTATAACATGTACACTTTCAGAGTTTCCACTCCAAGACACAACAACTTACTAGTACTGCTTTGTAACTTGTGAGAGAAGCGAGAATGGCAAAACATTTCAAACAGATAAGAAAAAGAGGAAAGTCAAAATACCAGTGGCAACAAAAATGGAGTTCAGTATGGCTCATCCTAAATACTAGTTCTAACTGGAGTAACTCAATGAATCAAGGCAGGTTATCTGAATACTGACTTCTAAAATCCACAATGATTCAACTAGCCTACTCTAGTTGGGACTAACCACTGGATTTAGGCTTATACTTCTGCATTAGGCACTACCTGAGTAGAGCGGGGTGTGGAAGAGGACAAGTGGAACTCCGGGGCATGCCAGTGACTACAAAGTGTAGTCATAATGACACAGAGACAGAAATATCCGCCACAAGCCTAACTCTTCCTTGGTCAACCTGTTCCAGTAACAAGCAAGACCATCAGAAGCAGTGGAGGTAAGCTTCCACAGATAGTTAAATACACAGTATGTTGGGGTAGGAATGATATGACCCTCAAGATATTTTTGGATTGCAATTCCCTGCAGCTCTGAATACCTCAGCCAATGGCCAGGAATGCTGGGATTTGCGGTACAGCAATATCTAAAGGATCACATGGATTTCTGTTCATTGTGCATACAGAATCCAGAGCCTGGGAATTTTTTTGGACTCCAATCCCCAGAGCCTACCAGGCAACATGATCAGGGATTCCAGGAGTTGCAGTCTCTCCCAAAAGTAACTTTACCAAACTTTGGAAGAATCTGAAATAATTATTTGAGGAAAAGCAAGAGAGAAGTAAGATACCAAAGGAGTTTAAATGCTTATATAGGAAATTCATTATAATGTTTTGTTTGACATTTCTAAAAATCCAACAGTAAGTTTTAAATTAGTTAAATAGTTGGACTCATTTTTGTTTACTCTCTGGTTTCTGAACTCTTACAGTTAAAGACAAATTAAAAAAATCAAGAATGCTGTCATTAGCCAGCTAATGAGCTGAACTCCACTGCTATGAGGCAATGTCCCTGGGTGATTATTTTAAAAACCAGCCCCAGTACTTTCCCAAAATGGTAACCACAGCATTTATCGTAGCAAACAGCTTAACCACTAAGTTTATCACACCCTGCATTTGGGTCCTACCCATGTTGTCATCTATCTTAACTCTGTCTCAAGCCTTTCAAACACTGCACCTCTTTTGAGCAACAATAATCAGGAAATCTTTTGGTTAGTTCTTTCTCTCCCTTTTTCTTTTTTAAATGGATGCTCATTAAGAAACTTTTTTTTCCTTTGGAAGGGGCACATTTTTAGTTTCTCATCTTGCAGTACTGCATATTGAATGCTGGGCTAGGACACTGGTAGACAAGGATTCAAACCCACACTCAGCCATGGAAAACCCACTGCATGACCTGGGTAAGTCACATCTTTTCCACCTTCAAAAGCGGCATTGTTTCTCTAGAATAAATCTTGCCAAGAAAACCCTATGATAGGGTTGCCTTGAAGGCACATAACAATAACAGATTTATTTTTAGTATAAAGGTGAAAGTGCCCATTAATTAAAAAATACAATGCTCTATTATAATTTCTCACCACCACCACACACAAAACCCAGGTTATAAAAGCATATCATATTAGAAAGATGCAATTATATCACCAGCAGTCCATGATCCAAGCAGGGGCAGGTACCTAGGCCTTCAGTAACAGGATGAGGTGTCCCTACTGCTCAAACCAAGGGCTGCTGGTGCATTACAAGAGAGGTAACAGAGGACAATATATCTCCACTTTTATGATTCCAGTAACTCGGGGAGTAGGTAGTTCTCTTTCTTCTGAAATATTTGTATGTATGCTTGTTATTATTAGTAGGTCTGTTTAAAAAAATGTACATTGACGTGTGTGAAAGGAACATACAGGAAAAGATACAAGTGCACATCTTCTATTTTCATTTCTTCAGTCAAAGAAAGCTGTTCGAAAGAACACGGTACCAATGGAAAAGGCATCTACTACAGCTCCTTATCCTCCATCCAAAAAGTTGTGAAAAATACTTTCCCTCAGTCAGGAGAAGCAAACCAGGCATCGCTTACAGGACACAGCAAAGTAAGAAGGGGATGTGAAAGGTGAGAGAATTTATCATCAAAATCCACTGAGAGAACAGGGAACTGATTTACTATGAAGGTGCTGCCAATGTCAATAGAATATGTATGACTGGTGGGGGTATGGAAGCCCAGGTATTTTTTCATCCTTGCTGTTAAGAGTTTAGGGCATCCAACTACTCCTTGCTGAATACATTTCTCAAGCTCTACTGACAAGGTGCTGATCAATTTATCTGGATATGACATGAAGGCCACGTGAAGAAAATACATTGTGACTAAGGCAGCTTTGCTGATTTGCAAGAAAGTAATTGATGTGATCCTATAGGAACAAAAAAGGCAGCACTAGTGACAGTGTTAATATATGAATCTAGTAACTAGGAAAATGGGATCTCAAATCAGAAATGAAAATAATACCATTTACAGTATGCATGTCTGGCTGGTTTCACACTGTGCTATTATGTCCAAAAGCAAAAATAGAAAAGAAACATAAGCAAGCATTTAAAAGGTGGGCAGAATTCTGAGGTGGGCAGAATTAGACAACTATGAATTTAAATTACTCATGACAAGATTTTAAACAAAACTAAACAAAATTTGCTCTGTTCTCTAGAATTAGTCAGAAGCCACCTTCTAGGGAAAAAGATTTTAACATAGCTTTCCTCCAAACCTGCTGCTCCTCCAGATGTGCTGCACTACAGCTCCCAAAATCCCTGGAACTTTACTGGCTGGGTTAAGGGAAGATGTAGTCCAAGACATCTGAAAGGCAACAGATTGAGGAAGTCTGAGATTCTCACAAGAACAGAAATAGTGTAGGAATGAAGATTCCACAAAGTCCTTTGATGCCTTCCTCACTTCATATCAGGAGTGGCCTCCATGTTAACTCGGCACATTTTTTGAAGGACTTACCTGTCAAGCTAAGAGTCTAGAAACAAATACCTTTAATAAACAAACAAACAAACAAACAATTTACCATGCCCATTAGGAACTTGCTTCTGTGTTTTCCCTTTCCTGGGGGTTGACTGGCATGACGTTGAAGCATTGTTTGTGGCCGTCTTTGTGTCTTCTGTTTCTTCATCTTCTTCTTCCTCTTCTTCTTCATCCTGAGAGCTTCCAAAATATACCATGTTGCTGGGCAGCGCAGGAGAACCTGGTAACAAGCCAAATACACAGATGTCGCTGAACTGCAAACAACTCATATTAAAACCTGGCATTTGGACAATTCTGCGTGAGTGCTCAAGGAGGATATGAACATTGGAGGTTTAGGGGTGCCCCCTGGTTCCCCATCCCTTCTTCTATATTCTTAACAACAGCATGGCAAACTGAAAGTGCAGCAGAAACTTACGGTAATAACTTCACCTTTTAAAATTTGTATGTGTCAAGCATTAGGTAGAGGTAAATGAGCAGGGACAGGACAGGTAGTGACTATTTGGGTTGCAAAACTCTTATATTGAATGGCATGGGGCCCAGAGCATTCTTCCAAGGCTACTTTAGCTACATCTGCTAAAGCTGTATTTGTCTGACAAGCGTCTGTCAGTCCCAGCCTTTCCTGTTTCTTGTAGCACTCCTGCCACATGTGGATGTATTCAGTGTGAGAGCAGCAGAACAAGTTTCTTTTTCATGCATTTTTCTGGCTCAGCTAGGATGTATTGCATTTCTACATCTTACTTAATGTAATAACATATCAGAAATGGCTACCGAACCAAACCTGCATTCTGTAGTTTATCTTCTCTCTCTCTCTCTCTCTTTTCAAATACTTCTTCCTTCAGGTGCAATTTCTGAGCTGAAGCCTCAAAAAGGGAAAAGTGCCTGGCCTCTACTGGATTAAAGACTGAAAAACCTCCTGATTAAGTATGTATGTATAAGAGCCAACCAAAACCCTGTTTTTTTGACCTAGAATACGTTGCGGAGGTGGAAAAGGGGGAGGGGAGAGAAAACAAAACAAAACAAAAATCCCAATATCCATTATGTTAAGAACAAACTGGTAAAGTCACATATATGTTTTCAAAATGGAAGCTGAAACTTTAAACTGGCATGTTTAAGAAACAACACTCGATGATTATTCGTTTACTGTTCATAAAAATGAAATATAAGGAAAAATTGAAGCTGAATGTTGGTAAGTGATCCTCTTATTGGCAATGTTAACAGAAAATACAATTATTATCAAAATATTTGGGACATCAAAAACTGATTTTGTTTCCTCTTGGCTTAACACAGTTTTTTTTTCCTAGAAGGAGAATTATGTCTTGACCACTCAAGATCAAGAATACAGACAACCCCGGTTTGCCAAAAGCAACATTTCATTGCTCTTCAGAATTAACTGGCAGAGTGTCCGCAATATTTACTGAAGTACAAATCTGGACAGAAGTCAAACTTGAATGTTACAACTGTGGCAGAAATCATTCCAGCCCAAGAAATTTCTGTGTAATTTGGGTTGTGGGTTGTTGGGTTTTGGTTTGGGGGGGGGGGAAGCTGGATTCTTCTCTGTTAATTATTTGCCAAGCCTCCCTCTTCCCCTTTTCTGCTCTTTTCTTTTTTTCTCACAATTAAACATAGCACAGCTGTGTTCTTGAGAAACACTAAAACAATTCTAGCTGTCACAGTGATTTAAGGATGAAGACAGGCCAAGATATGTAGGGCTAAAGCCTGACCCAGTAAACATGTGGCGTGCCAAGTGCTACACTTTTGAAGGATTAGAGGGTCCAATCTACTGGCCTCATATCTGACAGGAGGCCTCCATTAAAGACTACATGTAGGTAAAAAGCCTAGATATGTTGCTTTGCCTTCACTTTAGTATTCATAAGACCTGACTTTGCATGCCCGCCTCTATGCCAACACAAATGTAAAATGACATATTTAAAGGCTGCTTTCATACTTGGCAGTATTATGCAAAGGGCACACAGTGTAAATGAGAATTAGGTCTGTAGCTTTCAAGGGAGCAAGAGTAACTGTACATACAGTGTAGCTTTCTGAGGAGTAATGCTGGTGCCTCAATAAACAGGAGAAGTGCTCAGTTGGGTCGATTTAAAGGTTTCATGCAAGACGAGGAACAGAAAGACAGACTGCCCTTCAAAGCGTGTGCCCTCCATCATTAGCGGACCATGAACAGTCTGGTATTATGGATGTGACATATAGCCCAATTTCTTCTCCCCACCTCTCTAAAACAGCTAGTGAAAGCAGTGGAGCATGGGACAATTGTTTATCCCTTCTGGGGGAAAAATGGGGAGAAAGTTTGAGACTGTTTATTCTTTGTGGGGTGGGAACAGGAAATGAGGAGAGTTAACGTTACTCCTACACCTGTAAAAACCTCTTACTCCTTTACTCCTTACTCCTACTTCTGCTCCCCAGCCTTGGTTGCTTTGCAAGGCTGGTGTGTGTGTGTTTGTGTGTCTGTTTTAGCTTCCCCGTCCCTTCCTCAGTGTAATATAATTTTAAAAAACTGTTGTTTGCATGTACATCAAAAAATTGGTGTTTGCATGTATAATAACAGGAATAAGGAGTAACAAAATATATCCCTATCCCTACTCCTGTAAAAACATCTTACTCCTTTACTCCTTAGTCCTATTCCTACTCCTGAGCCCTGGTTTGACCAAAAGATAACCCCTCCCCAAATACCCCAAAACTCTTTTTTCCTTTTTCCACAGAAGTCAGAAAGTGGTGAAAATAATAAAATAAAATAAAAAATAACAACAATTAAAGGCATATATTCTTCAACAATAGCTCTGTATATTTTTAGTTATTACATGCAAGCTGGGTTTAGAGTCATAGCCATTTTAATCTGGAATATCAGTATGCAAAGGGACCTTGCAGGACCTTTGAAACTCACAGTGTGAGAGAAGTTTTGTACAGACCTCCTCAGATGCACCAAGGGAACTGATGCCCAAAAAGAACTTTTATAATCAATCTGCTACAAGATTCCTTTGCATGCAGGTTGGGTGTGCATGATGGGAATTGTTATCCATCTTCGATGACTTCAAAATAATTGGATCAAACTGTTTATTTTAAATTTCAGAGTAAATGTAAATATACCAATAAAGTGTGAGAAATGCTGATAAACAGTATATTCACATTAAAATTGTTGGGATCATGCACTGATCACAATATTTGGCCTAGACTCTCATCTGGACATTTGAAAAGTGGCTCAATTCAATTTGGACTGAATTGGAGGCACACTGGTTCAACTCAAATCATAGACCTTTAAAAAGATGCAAAAATCCAAAGCACTGTACCTTCTATTATCATGAAAAAACCGAAAAGAAAGATTGCTGGCTGTTTGACAAATTGGGATGGGGAGAGGACTTAAACTGATGTTCAAACAGCTTAATTCTCTAGCCCTTAGACAAGAGGCAATGGTCAGAAATCAGAGAGCACAGCTGCACTCCCACCAAGAAGTCTTCAGATTGTGACATACCCCTGTCCCCCATGATTTTTGCTCCCTAAATACCATCTGAGGGTTGGGGCAACTTCACTGTGTTTTTGCCCCTCATTTGGACTGCTTTATGCCCTTTTTGTTAACAGGAACTGATCCAAAAGTCCATTCCTGGTTCATTTTTTGTTAGGGAAAAAAAAAAAAAAAAAAGGCCTACCATGACCCTAAAATGGTCAGGATGGGAGGAACATGGCAAATTGTCCCCATATCCCCTCAAGAATATATGTGGGGCAAAAATGTTTTTCAGATTTGTATTTTTATCCAGGGGAGGGCTGGCAGGTCAGTCTCACCCAACTCTGCCTTACACCTAGCCTGAAATTTGGCAATTTTTTTGCATGTGTACATCTATGGTATTTGTTGTTTTCATACAAATTGCCCCCAAGAAATCTTCTGTGAAGGAAGGGCAATAAATACCCCCTCTCAGTTTGAGGACCCCATTTTGTAAAAGAAAAAATGTACATTTCACAATAGCTGTACACTGACCTTTATTCTAGAATTTTAAATCAGCTATATTACTCAATGGAAGGAGAGAGAGGAGATTACCGTTATTATTTATTTAGGATGGAGTTGAGCCTGTTTGCTTTTTTCGCACTGTAGGATCACAAACAAATTGAGGCCGTGAAGCAAATAAAATCTCATTTCGCTCCCCAATGCTTCCATTTTTAAGAAGCCCTTTCATAAGTGCATCAGTAAATTTGCAGTATGCTTTGAAATGTACTTATGTTTAACCTAAACCCAAAATGAGTACAGCCTAGTGTTACCAAGGAGGTTATTAAGGTTATTTGGTACAGTAAGTACTTGTGTGAGGCAACTGAAGAACTCTATGTGTACTGCTCTTTTCAATATCCAGCTTTAAGATGCAAGACCTTTCAGAGATCAAGCAAGATTGGGACACTACATTTTAAAGCAGTGTACTGTCAAATATGCACACAATGAAACTGCTGGTATCCTTGGAAATCAAAGTACAGTACTGTATTGCATATACCAGTTATTCTGGATGTCCAGTATCTATGAAAAAAAGGTCTTTCTATTCTGTTTCCTTCCAGCATACTCAAAACTGGCTATAATGTTATCATTCTCCATTAACTGCTGCATAAACAGTTTATCTATCAGGAAACAATCTGAAAGGCCTCAAATCAAATAAATATAGCTCAGTTTGGATTCAGTGCAAAAATAACTCATTTAAGCTAACATACAATCTGAACCACAAAACAAAAAAGGGGGAAATTGGGTGAGCACCTTAAAACGCTATTGAAAAAGTATGACATATTTAAAAATGCTCAATCATTTTCAGTGTTATATTATATGTATATATTACACAAAGTGGTTATAAATTATAATTACACAACTTATGTTGCAAGAAAGTATTAAAGCAGGAACTATACCTTAATACAACAAACCATTTCTCCTCACACTCTTTACCATAAGACAAAACAAGTATAAGTAACATTTATTTTTCACAAGAGAGCTAAAACATTCACAACTTCTCATTACAGGAGGATTAATGCTCTTTTAGGGATTTATAATTATACCTTTATAGTTTTGTAATGAGAAATTTTGAGCATAAATGTAATTGTTCTGTTTAGAACTGCTTAGCCTTTTTTTTCTGCCTAATTTGAATTAGGCTCTGTGTCCTCATCTGCTACAAGAGCTTGGCAATTCCTCTTAAACAGCAATCAATTACAGTCACAGTTCCAAGTCTCTCCTTAGTCCTATCGCTATAATTTTTTAAAACAGTCACTTTTTCCTACCCTTTCAAAAGTAATTCAAGTAGGTAGGTTTAGGTAGGTAGGTTTATAAAGTCATACGTTGTTGGCCTGTGGTATAAAGCACATTCCCTCCCATTCACCTCACTGTTGCCTCAACATGCATGAGATGACAGCATGAAATCCTGTGTGATATTCCTCCGCCATCACCTAATAGAGGCTACATACTGCTAACTATGAAGTCATATCTGTACTGTGAAATGAGTAAAGCAATTCCTCATTAAGAGTACATCTATGATGTAGAAATAATGCTGTTAGACAACACTTTAAATGCTATGGCTCCATCCTGTAGAATCTTTGGATTTATTGTTTTATGAGGCACCAGCACTCTATGGCAGAGAAGGCTAAAGACCTTGTAAAACTACAAATCCCGGGATTCCACAGGGGATAGAGCTACAACACTTAGTCATGTCAAACCACATTCTTTCTTCAGTATAGATGCACCTAGGGTTGCCATAACCCTCCTGGCGGCGGGACATTCCCGGTTTTCACCACTAGGGGGCGTCCCTGCACGGTTTCCTCCTTGACTCCTGGCCTGTTGCCAATCTGGTGCCTTTCACACCAAAATGGGTACTTTTCAGAGCCTTTGGTGTGATTTTGGTGGTTGGTCTTAATGGTAATTTTGAGAGTTGAAATAAGTTCCAATTATTTTTATTCAATTAGGGCTACGTTTTATTGCCATATTAACATTACAGGGACTTTCCAGGGATTTTGACTGAATATTTGGTGAGATATGGGGGGATTTGGTGAGTTTTGGCCAAACGTTTGGGGAATTATCTTCGAGGCTTGTTGGCAACAATTGTTGCCAGACTCAGGAAGAGGAGCTCCTTCTCTGTTTGGTCCCCAAGGCAGCAGGGGGGAGAAGGCCATTTCCTTTGGCACCAAGGCGAGGATGATGATGGTGATGAGGAGGAGGAGGAGGTGTGTGGCCATTTTCAATATTGATTTTGCCCCTGTGTATTTTTTCTAACTTTGACTGCCAGGGCTCAATGCTCTGGAATTCTGGTGTCTGTGAGGCATTTAGCCTTCTCTGTCAGAGAGCTCTGGTGCCACAATAAACTACAATTCCCAGGATTCCATAGCACTGAGCCTGGCAGTCAAAGCAGTGTGTTTTGGACACAGATATCCTCCTTTTGTGAGTTAAGGAATGAATCCAGTCCCTAGCCTTTCTATCTCTCTCACACATTGCAGGAGTAATAACCCACTTTGAGACTGCTTTAACTCAATGGTAGGGAATCCTGGGAATGCTAGTGTTTGGGAGACATTGAGACTTCTCTGTCAGAGATGGCTCTGAGGCCACAATAGACTACAATTCCCAGGATTCCCCAGCACTGAGAAGTCTCAAACTGGACCATTTCCTCAGTGTGGATGCACCTGGTGAGGCATTCTGGGCACTGCAGTTCAACTATGTTTGTAGGGTTATGGGACTCCCTGTCAGAGATAGCTCTGGGGCCACAGTGTACTACAATTCCCAGCATTCCCCAGCACTAACCCAGGACAGTTAAGTCACTCTCGAACTGGATTATTTCCTCAGTGTGGAACTCTGGGCATTTCAGTCCAGCTATGTTTTATTTCTGCAGTGTATTTTGGACCAGAGACAAGGTGACCAGACACCCTCCTCCTTTCCCAGGACATGTCCTCTTCTGTCAAATTTCAAAATGTCTTCTATTTTGATCATGCCTAAGAAACATGCATTTATATTAACATTTTAAAAAAATCATCAATTTTTTCGCGTGTCCTCCATTTATTAAGACTGTGTCCTACATTTGAAAATGTTGCCCTACATTTGTCCTGGTTTGGAGGTCCTGGTTTATGGCAACCCCTAAGTTACAAGTATGGTTGGTGGGGACATGCGGTAGGGCCTTCTCAGTGTCTCCTTCTTAGCTGTGGAACTCCCTTTCCTAGGAAGATTAGAATAGCTCCCTTCTTGCTGTTCTTGCACTGGCAGGCAAATATTTCTTTACTGAGACAAGTTTTGGAATCTTTTAAGGAAAGGCTTTCAAGAAGGTGCTGCATTATTTAAAACTGTACCTTTGTTAACTGCTTTTTATCTTTTTAGGTGTGTATTTTACCATTTCTCAGACTTATCTCAAATGTTTGTGGCTGGAGGTAGTTTACATCTAGGAGAAATGCTTGCAGAGAGACTTTCTGGCAGTGTTGTTTCCTAGATCAGTATGATAGCAGCAAAGGCCTCACTTACCTCGAAGACAGAGAAACGTTAGGAAATCTTCTGTCTTGGGCTTCCTTTTGGAGAGATCAGAAATCTGTGTAGCTGGAGGGGGCAATAATGGCTCCACTATCTTTATTGGAGTTGTGCTGGGGCTGTTTGGCTGAGACTGAGCAAACTTTCTTTGTGCTTGCAGCCTTGGCCTAAGAAAAATAGAAGAAAACAAAATGCAATTAGGAGGAAGGAAGCAGAGCAATAGATGTGGAAAATTAGTTTTGAGGTGAGACAAAGGGCAAGATCTCAGACTAGTGCCTATACAGCCTTCTGATAAACATGCCAACTATTCTTTATGCTTCTAAATAAAGTAATTGGTTATAAATGTCAGAAATACCAACTCATTTTTTTTTTAAAAAAGAGAAATATAAAACAGCTTATATAAAAGTTTCATTAAGAGAGGGAGAACAAGAAATGTACAATGGGAACAGACTACAACATTGCATTGTTCATTAAAAGTTCCCTAATTTTTGAAGGGGATGAAATTAATTTGTGTTGGAAAATAAAAAAAACAGGCAAAAGCAGGACATCTGTTAACAGTTAAATTCAAAAGTAAATCTTAGTAAGAAAACAATTTTGGTGCCTGCATTTCTAATTTTTTTCAGTAATAGCAGCAATTTCCCCCCCCCCCCAAATTTCTTGGATTGTTTTTAACTCTAATGCACTACCAATGGCTCATTTTAGTCCCCAAGATGCACTCTTACAGAGTGCAAACAGAAAAGGGCGCACAAAGTTAAGTAATGTTATGTCATTGTGTGACATTAGCTGTTGTCACACTGTACAATTAATATAGAGTGTGATATCGCTGTAACTGTCAGGGCTCCATCCTACGGAACCCTGGGATTTGAAGTTTGTTATGGAACCAAAGCTCTTGCTAACAGAGAAAGCTAAATACCTCACAAAACTTAAAAATCCCAGAATTGAGCCGTGCCAGTTAATGTGGGGTCAAACTGCATTGAGCAGCCCTTGTTATATGCGCAGTCAGACTCCAATAAAACACTGTCCCCAAATTTCAGCCATTCAACACTTGGTCTTATAACATGTGTCATTTAACAACATAACAACATTTATTTATAATAAATACATGACATATGAGTGTATCCTATGCCAGTGTGTATCATACAGAACACAGAAACTAATTTGTAGGGCTGCATGACAAAGTTTTTCTTCCATGGGAATTAACAATACAGTTGGCCCTCCTTATACACGGATTTGCCATGCGCGGATTTGAGCATACGTGCATGGCAAATCCGGGGAAATTGTCCCCAATGGCGGCACGTGTGCACACATGCCGCCATTGGGGACAAAAGTCCCTCTCCTCCCTCCCTCCCTCCCTCCCTCCCTCCCACCTATCTATCTATCTACCCTCCCTCCCTCCCTCCCCCTTCCCCTCCTTGCTTACCTGCTCCGTCGCCGCGCCACCTCCTCCTCGCCACCGCCTCCTCCGTTGCCACGGGAAAGGCCAGGTGCTGCTCATGGAGGCCAAGAGGCCTCCAGGCTGCCCTCGGACCTTCTTCCGCAGCGGCGGCGAGGAGGACGAAGCTGCCCCTCGTCTTCCTCGCCTCCGCTGCCACGGGAGAAGGGCTGGGGGCAGCCTGGAGGCCTTCTGGCCCCCAAGCTACCCCTGGCCCTTTAAGACCAGTGGCGGGAGCGAGGAGAACGAAGCCAGGCCTCGTCCTCCTCACCCCTGCCGCGGAAGAAGGGCCGGGGGCAGCCTGGAGGCCTCTTGGCTTCCATGAGTAGCACCCGGCCTTTCCTGCGGCGACGGAGGAGGAGGCGCAGTGACGGAGCAGGTAAGGGAGGGAGGGAAGGAGGGAGGAGAGGGATAAAAGGGACTTGAGCATACATGGATTTTGGCATACGCGGAGGGGGTTCCGGAACAGATCCCCTGTGTATACCAAGGGCCCACTGTACTAGCATTGGAAGAAGCCACATTATATCTCTGCCATAGAGAATGCCAATCTGAATATTAGCAAGCATCGAGGGATGTGGCAGCGTGGAAGCAGCTACACAATCACTGCAACATAAAAAGGAGGAAAGAAGAGGGAGATAAAAAATGTGGCAGCACCTTTAAGGCTGTTTTTTATATTTGCTTGAGCTTTCTAAAGCCAGTTCTTTGGATACAATACCATGGGGTATTGTATGTAGCATAGAAAATTATCTTTTCTATCACAAAGAACAACTAAATGATGTAATCTTATCTAATTATCAAGATGACAATTTATTGATGATAGATTACTTAATAATGATTAGATAAATACTACTGTATGTTCAAAACAATCCAGAATACAAATAGCAGGACAGTAGAAACTCAGATAATGTCCTCTATAACACCTTTGACCTGCTGGAGACCTTCCTTGAAATTAGATTTCTTTCAGAGCCCACCCAACTCAATCCAATTATGCACATTAACCACAGGAATCTCTTCCTGGTCATAGGATGACTGGAAATCCCACAATCCCTGACTCACTAATGCTGTTGCTTTTTGTTAAGAGTTGTGCCACCTCAGAAACCAGTGCCAAGTTCATGTCATTCTACCAGCCGAAAATGAGCACTCTGCTGGTTTCCCTCCAAACTATTGTCATTTGCATAAATGCTCTCAAATTGTCCCTTCAAACATGCCCAGTGCGAATTACTGTATGTTTATTCACTTTTTTTTTACTTCCCACAAAATGCAGCACTATATCAAGCATCAGCTATAGTTCTCCACAGCAGAACTATTTTTACCTCAATTAGGCCTGCAAAACTCTCCTGGTAGAGGAGGAAGAGAACAAATTAGGGAAGGTAGGAGAAAGCAGAAAGGTTTCTAAAACATCTAGATGCATATTAGCTATACTCTACAGACATTAGCCAGTCTTTTAAATTATTACTCTCCCCCTTCAGTCAGAGGTTAAACAGATGATGCATCTGAGAAAGCCTAAGCAGTCCCACTGAGCATTTGCCTGGTGAGATTTGTGCTTTGTTTTCTTTCTTTTCTTTTTTTAAAATGAGCATGAACAATAGGAATTCTGATAGAGAAGTCTCAAATTCTTAGGTATGGACCTAAGAGGTAAAGTGTGACTCGCTGAAAAAAGAAGAGACAAAAAAGAGGATGGGTGAAAGCTCCAGTCCTTCACAGCAGAGCCAGAATTTAATTCCAGCCAAACTTCAGTCTTCTTCCATGCAGCATGCCAACCTGAAAATTAGCGAGCATCAAGGGATGTGGCAGCATGGAAGCAGCTACACATGCATCTGTCGTTCAACTGCAGTTATTTTAGGTGGTCTGCTCTGTGCTGCACCATCAAGGGAGAGGTGATATAGATGTGATGCAGGACAGGGCCTTCTCAGTGGCACCGTCAAATGTCGAGGTCCCCTTCCCCTGTCCAAATCATTAAGGCATTTTTATTTTGCTAGGAAGAATGCAGTGGCTTAGTGGTTAAGACATCAATTCTGATGATCATAAGGTTGGAAGGTTGGCAGTTTGAGGCCCAAGTGCCACGTGATGGGGTGAGCTCCCATCACTAGTCTCAGTTTCTGCCAACCTAGCAGTAGCAAATGTAAGTAGATAAATAGGTACCACTTCGGTGGGAAGGTAACAGTGATCTGTGCAGTCACGCTGGCCACATGACCACTAGACAATGCTGGCTCTTCAGTTTGGTAATGGAGATGAGAACCGCCCCCTACAGTCAGTTACAACTAGACATTCAAGGGGAAACTATTACATTTTTAATCTTGATGACAATGGTTTCTGGTTTAACTGTTTTATCATGCATGAATCACATTTAACTTATCTGCTTTTCACTAAGGAGTTGAACTTATTTGTCATTACAAAATCACCAATGTTTGTAAGTATAAATTTGTAAAAGAAACAACTGTGGAACTATCAATCTTTGCTCACTGAAGCACCTTTCTGTAGTTCTTTTCTATTCTGAATGGGTGCAAGACAGAGCTTAGTCCATAACCATGAGAGGTAGATATGTGCTTTAAAAATAAACCAACATTCTCAAATGCCAAAGTTCCAATCCAACACAGAAAGGGAACACACACAGCCTTTGCAATAGCCTGGAATCATCAGGACAATATGATTTAAAACAGAACATCTTACTCAGCCAAGATGTATTCTGCACAGGAGGTTAGCTTAGATGATTAAAACGGCCTCTTCGGTGGCCTTCAGTCTATGAAATTATATCAGGCTGGAGGATCAGATCTCTTCTCATACCATGGAGATATTTATAGTATATAATAACATAAATGGTTCAGTCACTAATGGGCACCCATCAACTGGAGGAGCACGCAGCTTCTGCTGACAACAGTACAGAGTATAGAGACCAAGCACCACACACACATGCACCTAGAAGGAGAAAGATGATACTTATCTGCCAGTACAGTGCAAAAGGTCAGGGAATAAGAATTTAGTAATGAAGCTTCAGCAATGAGACTCAAGAGTTGCATTTAATAACTCTCAGTTACATCCTCAGTAACTTCTTTGTCTCATTAGACTATACTATACATATTCTAAGCAAAGCTGTGTGAAAATTTCACCTGTCAGTTAGGGTAAAGCAATGGGAGCTAGATGGTAACTTTTAAAAAGCCACAAACATTTTACTACAATTTACTAAAATGAGAAATAATGATAAGAGCTTATCTGACATTATGACCTGTTCAACAGTGGAACAGACTGCCAGGGGGGCTGGATTCCTCTTTGGAGGTATTTAAACATCATTTGAGTATGCTTTAGTTGTGTATTCTTGCATAGCAGCAGGTTTGACTAGACGACCCTTACAGTTCCTTCCAATTCTATTATTTTACTAGGGTCCTAATTGTATCTCATAAATAACCTTGAGCAGTGAATTACTTATCCAGAAAGGATTTATTGTTGTTGTCACTTTCAAGTCATTTCCAACTTATAGCGACCCTATCATGGGGTCTTCTTGTTCAGAGGGATTTTTGCTATTGCCATCTTCGGAGGCTGAGAGGGTGTGGTTTCAATAGCTGAGTGGGAATATGAACCCTGGTCTCCAGAGTTGTAGTCCAATACATAAACCACTACACCACATTAGCTCTCAGAAAAGATGTTTACTTGCAACTAATTGCAACTATACTAACAGATGTGACTTCAGTATGTTGATGACAACTGATGTATTCCTGAAGTCTCCTACGCATCCAAGACAACCTGCAGAAAAATTCCAACATAACACCAAGACTTGTTTCACCCCTACAAAGAAGCAGGGACTCAAGACAGGGTATCAGCTATGGATGCAACCATAAGGAAGTTCCATAAAGTAATATATAGCATGTTTTTCAATTTCCCTTTTAATCCTAATTATTCTTTGCCTCATGCTAGCCAAAGCCACACATTTCTTTTATTACCACTTGGCTATGTAAGGTATGTGATGACATCACATGCAATTACAAAAGAAAATACTGGAAATGTCCCTCCCCCCCACTAAATTTGATTACAGAATTCCAGTATGAGGGTATATATTGCCTCTTCTCCAGTTCAAAACAACCACAAGAAAAGCTACCCATTTTAAGTGGGAAATAAACCATTTGTTTTGCCTTTAGAAGCAAGGCAAAATCTCATACTGTATATGTTAATTTATAATACGATTTAGAATAAAAATGTTTTTCTCAATATGATGTGGTAGATATGTGGAAGGACCCTGTGTGTGTGTGTGTGTGTGTGAGAGAGAGAGAGAGAGAGAGAGAGAGAGAGAGAGAGAATGTGAATGCATTTAAATTTTCTTAATCACATATATAACATGAGCATGTATCCTATGAATCCTTGTTAGCATCAGCATGGCTCTCCAGTATCACATTTGATAGTTTTCAAAGAGGCCCAGCCACCAATGAAGTTTAAAATTAAAATACAGGCAACCAAAAAAAATGCACATAACAATACAGTTAGATCATGGTTAAAAAATAAAGAAGCTCACTCATTATAATTCTTGGTATACAGTATTACAAACATTCCTGTGGTACTGTGAGAGGAAAATAGCCCAAGGAGACGCTTCATATCTAATGGAAAATTGGTTATATAAATTTTATGACATACTGTATATATGTTTGTATGAGGGGAAAAAGAAAAAGGGGAAAGAAGAAATGTGAGCATTTGTATCTGTTTGGAATCTGGTCTGAAATCTGAAGGATTTCCGTATAGGAAATAAGCAGATATTTTTTGTAAAACTAGGACTCCTAGCTTGCTGTACAAAGTATGTAACTTTAATCTCCTAAACTTTTGATGACTAAATTATTACTTGCACCATAAGGGTGATGGCAGGTAGCAACATGGATATTTACACAACAAACCACAGGTCAACTGAGGTCTTTACAGAGCCTTCAGGTGATTTCCCCATGACTAGAAGAACAGGATTTTAAAAAAAATGACTGGGATAGTAGAGGCTTAACATTTTTTGTTTAAAGAAACAAACTGGTTCACCTGACAGAAATACAATATCTAACATTATTTGGACTGGTAAAGGAAGTGTTGTGTAACATGGATTTCAAAAGCAGTTAAAACAGTGGAAAAAATCTGCTGAGAAAATTGCTTTATTGAATTTTGTTCACTTAATTAATTTCACACCAATTGCAGCCACAGCATCAAGTCTTAACGCCCCACAGAAGCCTGGAAAGACCACCTACATTAAACAGTTCCACCTTAAAGTGGGGAAGATAAACATAGCCAGAGTAAGTCAGAATTATGGGAGTTTTATTATGCTTCTCAAATTTTCTTTAGTCAAAATTCCACTATTCTAAATTACATGGTAATTCTAAAATGCATGGTACACTCTACTATAGGCACAGGTGGGAATCATACTGGCTGCATGTAGCTACAGAAGGTTCCTGTGTGGCCCTCAGGAACCAAGAGCCCACTGTATACTAGGTAAACCAAACACAGTAACATCTGATACTTATACAGGGCTTTAGAGCAGGAAGGAGAATGCCTGGCCCTTCAAATGTTGGGTTGAGTCTTTCACTATCTCTAACTTGCTTGCTAGGTTTAATGGGATTTGCAATCCAACCACACTTGGAGAGCTATACTTTCCTTGCCGTTGCTTTAGAGCAGTGATTTGCAAACTTTAGTCCTCCAAGTGTTTTGGACTTCAAGTCCCAGAAGCCTCAACCAGCTTGGTCAACAGTCAGGAATTCCAGGAGCTGATGTCCAAAACAACTGGAAGACCAAAGTTTGGGAACTGCTGCTTTAGAGTTTATATTGCTGTAAGAATCATTGAAATTAATCTTATGAAGAAGATTGTTGTTGATGATGATGTGTGCTTTCAAGTAATTTCAAACTCATGGGAACCCTAAGGCAAACTTATCACACGGTTTTCTGGGGCTGAGAGTATGTGACTTGACAAAGGTCACTCAGTGGGTTTCCATGGCCATTCAGGGGAATCAACTCTGATCTCCAGAGTCGCAGTCCAACACTGCACCATGCTGGCTCTCTGAAAAAGGTTAGTCTTTTATTACATAGGAAATAGTGGGCCTAAGGCAACCCTATCAACCTCCTGACAGTTGTCAGATATATTTCTGGGAATACGAGGGATCATGAATGTTACAATCCAAAAATATCTGGGAGAGGACACAATTGCTCATCTGCTGTCAACTGAAGGGCTGGGATATCTCAGGATTCACTTCCCCCCATGTGAACCTGTTGGATATTTTGCTAGTGGCAAAAAAGGTACAAAATAAGAGCTAAACATCTGGTTTGAAGCAACAAGAGAGGGGGGGGAGAGGAAAAAGTGCAGTGGGCCCTTGGCATCCACTGGGTTATGGTTCCAAGAACTTCTTTGTATACCAAAATCTAGGGATGCTCAAATCCCATTAAATACAGTGGCACAGTAAACTGATATCCCGTATATAAAATGGCAACATCAAGGTTTGCTTTCTGGAATTTATACATTTTTTAAAAAATTGAAACTGTCAGTAGTTGAATCCATGGATACAGAGGGAAGTCAGCTTTATTTCAATTGTGGCATACTAATTGTGAACTGCCCTCCTAAGAGAGGTGATTTTGGTGCTTCAGACATTTTTATTTCAGTCTTATTTTAAAATCTGGCCTCGTAGTATTGTTGTATGTCTGCTGTCTGCTCTGCATTGTTTTAACTTTCCATTCTACTGCCGCTCTTTTAAATTATTTTATGGTTAGTTTGCTATTATTTGGCTGTTACAAGCTGCTTTTTGTTTGACCATAGGAGAAGGAATAAAAATACATAATAAATGAATAAATTATGTACAATCTGTGCTGTATTCAAATGGGCTCACCTGATTTCATAACAAGTTGGGAGGATCAAAATCACAATCTAAAGCACTAGGATTCTGCACACATAAATCTTTCCATTGACCAGCTGCCCCCCTCTCAAATCAAACACACACACACAAGCCAGACCTGCTAGAGATAAACAGTAACAGCAATGCTGTGTGAGTTATTTCATCCATCCTCTCCAGGGTTGAAAGACTTCCTGTTCAATTAATTCCTTCATTAATTCCTATCCGTTTGACTAAATTCTCCCCGTCTGCCAACAGGAAGTGATAAAAGTCACAAGGTCAGCTTGCTTCAGGGCAGCTTAACCTCTCATGAAGGTTACTGTCTGCAGTTTGAGCGCACTAAAAACCAGATATCCTGCAGCAGCTCAGTGGGTCCTTTAATAGGTTCCCACCATCTGGGTCCCAGTAATTTCCCCACATTCCAATGGAAAATAAAATTGGTTTTAAGTTGCCACAACCTAAGATGAGCATGACACTCTCTCTGATGAAGCTGCAAGGATGCTACCCCTGTTAATCTCTCCCCAATAGATTAACGGAGGGGCTTAATAAATATGGCAACACATGGACCCAAAGCAAAAAACACTATACAGTTGCCCCTCCATTTTCGCAGGGGATCCTGGACCCCCTCGCGAAAACGGAGTTTTGTTTATATTTAAGCTCCATTGGCTTGAATATAGGCACAGGTGTACTCCCCATTCATTCCCCCTCCATTCATCCCTCGCACATAAGTGAGAGACGCGAGTCTAAAGACCACAAGAATGGAGGGAGGACTGTACTAGTACTTGGAATCATATATTAACATTGTTGGTCCAAAATACACTGCAGAAATAATCCAGTTTGAGACCACTTTAACTGCCCTTACTCAGGGAATCCTGGGACCTGTAACCTATTGTGGTACCAGAGCTCTCTGACAAAGAAGGCTAAATATCTTACAAAACTATATATCCCAGAATTCCGTAGCATTGAGCAAGGGCAGTGAGAGTGGTCTCAAACTGAATTATTTCTGCAATGTGTTTTGGACTGTTGTTGCTGTTGTGGGCCTTCAAATTGTTTCCCACTTGTTGCCAACCTGAAATGAGCCTATCATGTTGTTTTCTGGGGCTGAGAACATGTTACTCACACAAGGTCACCCAGTGGGTTTCTTTGACCATGCAGGGAACTGAATTCTGGTCTGCAGAGTTGTAGTCTAATGCTCAAATCACTACATTATGCTGTCTCTCTATATTACCGTACAACTGAAATTGCAGGAAAGTTATCCTGTGTTGTATGAATGGGGCTTTTAACTATGGTTAAGTGAAGCTGCTTCATTCCAATCAAAAGACATCCTCTACAATTCAGATTGTGTATTTCATACTGTATGTGACTATTTACAAGAAGCACATGTATGACTCTTCCAAAGAAACTATGTTTTTTAGGTATTGGCCAACTTTCCAGTTCTACACTCTGACTGACCTTTCTTGTAAACCATTAACTGTGCCCATGTACCATGAATGGACATCAAAGTCAGAAACTTTTTTTCAAAGTTAAGGTTGCTTGGCTTGTGGTAATTGCTATTTGGCATTCAAGTAACTGCAGAGAATGTTTTTAAACACACATGCCACTTTTTAAAATTGATCTTGACTATTTCCAGTAGGTTAAACACTATAAATTGTGCATAATAGAAGCTGACTCCAAATACCATGTTCAACCCCATGCTCTATACTCTCCCCTCAGGGTTGTAATAATAGCCAGACTTAGAAAAAACAAGGGAACAAATAGGAGTGGGTTTTTATATAGTGTACATTTGGTTTAAACCATGTTTTAATGAATGAATTAAAAATGAATTAAATAAACCAAATGAATTAAAAGAACACTCCTATTTTTCCCTTTTTTAAAGTTTGGCTATTACTACTATTTTCCAACAACAACAACAGTTTGCATTTAAACATATTAACTTTAACAGTTTATTGGCAGTTGTTTGTAGTTAGACCAGTATCCAGTGTCAGTTGCTTCTTTTTAATCACTTTATTGTATAGTGCAAGAAAAGCCATTCAGAAACAAATCCTTCAGCTAAAAAAAGTTCAACCAAAATGAATTGTTTGTATGTTTTACTTTATATAGTTTACATATATTCAGAATTAATAACAATAACAAAAAATAAATATTGGTGTTTTCCTGAAAGATGTAAAGCATAATAACTTTGGACTGCTTATGTTAGAAAGCATTAAAACATGGTTCAACAAGCTTTCTAATACATAAAATAATGTTTCACTGTATTAATAAGCAGAATTCCATTTTTAATTAAAACAATCCAAAGAAAAACCAACTAACCAACTAATAAAATAGGACATGGTTCAAACAAGACTAAAAAAAATAGTTTTTCTTTTTAAAAAGTATTCTCACCAACCCTGCTTTTCTGGTCCTGCCCTCTCACCTTGCACACTCTGATGCCCTGCTTTGTGGATCATGGCAATTAGTGTCAAAACTGGGCAGAATTATGCTTACCATTATCCACAGTTTCTCTCCAAATCAGAATTTATTTTATTTCTTTATCTGGTCCATAGCCCTGCATTTCCCCCCCATAAGGGCATTCAAAGAATCAAAAAGTACTGCTTAAAGTGGATTCACAATTATGGTTGAAGTAAAACATAAGAATTACTTCACTGGGTCAGTGCAGCTCAGTCTTCCCCAACATGGCACTGTCTACAGAGGACTGGACTACAACTCTCATCACCCCTGTTTTGCATGGGTGGGAGTAATGGGAGTTGTATCTCAGTATCTGGAGGACACCAGGATGGGGAAGGCTAATCTATTTTGGCCCAGCATATAGTCTGGCAAATAAAAAGCCTACTGGAATCTACTCAGTACATTAAATAAGATACACTGTACTTTTCCCCACTGGTCTCTTTGTATTTTATATTTGCCTCCGGTTGATACACGTTCATTTTACTTATCTATGAGGACTGATCTGGCTATCTTAGCCATTATGACCATATCCTCTATTATCTTACCTGAAGTTTTCTTTTGTTTCCTATTGGTACTAAACCACCCCATTTTACAATCTAATTAACTACCTATACCACTCATTTCCTGTATTTTGAGGAGATTGTCACATTTCAGTTTTGAAATAACTATACTTTTCAGCTGACAGGAGGAGGACTTTCCTCCAAACTAAGAGGGTGTACAGACCAGCACTTTATGCTGGCCTGCACCTGAACTAGGGCTGCAGTAGGGTTAAGCATTCACACGTTCGGAGTCCTATTGCTGCCTGTGGCCACCATCTTGGCGCGCACCTGTCCAGATGGTGTGCACCATGATGGTGTCCCTGGTGCACAGCACCCAAATGGCACTGTGCACGGGGGACGTCCTAACGCCGTGCTGGGGCACTTATGGTGCCCCTTGCACAGCGCAAATAGGAGCCACTTTTTGCAGCTTCTTTTTATACCGGGTTGGGGGTGTGGCATGCGGTTTCCGCATCCCCAACCCAGCACTTTGAGGGGTGGCAGAGAGCCGCCCCGTAAGGGCTGTTTGTACAGCCCCTAATTTACCAAAATGTTCCATGCAGATTCTATAATCCTGATCAACAATATATTTTTTCAAGTTTGTTTCATGCTCCTTGTTCTATGAGATCAATACTGTACCTATGTCTTGAAATATGATTTTTAAACACAGCCAAGTATTCTGGAACATGGATAAGAGTGAAACAACATTTGCAAGCCCTACCCTGGGTCATTTAGAACTCTTGAGTCAGGTTCTCTCCTCCAACACACATGCACAAAGAAATTTAAAGCTGATGTGAATTTAGCATTTGCATTCCTAGACTAAGCAATTTCTATAAACAGGCCTGTATGGAATTGATGTCACACATGAGGCTGAATCCCTTTGACAATATGGCCCTGGATAGAAACATACACACGACTAGGCAAAAGAACTGTTCAACCTTGCATGAATGCAGAATAATCCAAACTAACAAATACACACTTTTACCATGACCCGATCACACCACGGATGGAGCAAAGGGCTGCATGTAGACCTTCACATACATGCAAACCTCTTTACAAATTCCTGCTAGGTTGTCTGGATTGCAGCCTTAATTATACCATAATTTTGCTATTTATTTATCTGAAATTACACTCCATTAAGCCACCAAATCATGTCTGATCTTGAAACCTAAGCAAAGTCAGCTCTGGTTAGCACTTGGATGGGAAACTGCTAATGAATACCAGGTGCTTTAGGCTATATTTCAGAAGAAGGAACTGGCAAAGCTATCTCTGAATATTCCCTTGTTTAAGAAAAGACTTGAAAACACATACACACACAAGAGTGGCTGTTATACTTTGGTCATAACATGAGACAGAATGACTCAGTAGGTAAAACAATAATGCTGGGAAAATGGAAGGAAACAGGAAAAGAGAAAGACCACTTTACAAAAGGATTTAAATCAAGGAAGCCACAATCCTGAGTTTCCAAGACCTTAGCAGACCTGTTAATACATGTTGTCTTGGAGATCTTTCATTCACCATGTCACCATAGGTCAAAGATGACTTGATGGCAAATAACAACAAATAGATATGCTCCTTTTTGTACTGCATTCACTATAACTAATATGTCTGAAATTCATTTTCGAATTGAAACAGAAAGAGCAAAAATTGTAATTTTACTCACATTGAGAGTTAAGTCTTTTCAAGGAACCCATTAAGGAAATTGTAATGTTTATACAAAGGTCAAACTAAGTGATTCAAGTCTAACATATCTTAAATCAAAGTATTCTTGTTCTACCAGTTTGTGAACTGTTGCTTGAAACCAGTTTGTAAAAGGGCATTTGAATCTCAATGAGATTCAACAAATTTCAATTACAGTAAGATTCAGAATAAACATTGGGAATAAACCTTCCCATCCATTCGTTAAACTTAATAATTCAACTTGCTAACTTCACTGCCTTCAGCAGTGAAAGTACAGTGCGCTCTTGCTATCCATGTTCTCACAGGTATTCTCTGTGACATTAGTAGGACAGAGAGAAGGACCTTCCCAGAGGATCTCAAAACATGTCCGGGTTCATATACGAGAATCTATCCTTCACATAACCTGGGCTTGATACATATAAGGCTTTACAGTTTGTTGTACTGTAGTAGAGACAATTATGAAACCAGGAAAGGGCTTGTCTCAAAATCAGCAGTGGGTGGAAATCACCTGGAATTGGAGTCTCCATAAGGGCAAAAAACCTACTTTAGGGGAAAAATGCAGACTACAGTCCACACTTTTCCTACTCTGATCTATATAAATCTGTGATAGTACGTTTTGGTATGTGTGTACGTGTTCTCTCTGGTTTAGAAAAAAATGTTTTGCTTGGTATACTAAAGCTATGCTGTAATGCTCCCCCCCAATTAGGTGTTTACTACAGAGCTACCTGTGCAACAGCACCTTAACATCACCAGAAGACAACAAAGTGCCTTCAAACGAAGCACTTGAAACAGAACTTGTTTCAGTAGGGACCACACCAGATCTCCACCATTTCATGCAATAAAACTGTGCTTAATTTACACAAATAGGCAATTAAGGACAGGGCACATAAACCACATGGAATGACTACATAAAAAGGACTTCTACCATGATTTTAGGAATCATTTTAACTATGGTGTCTTGAATTATTATCCAGTTCAGTTATCCAGGTGGAGTAGAGAATACAGACTCCCAGGGGTGAGTAAACTTGCTCAAGCTCTTATCTGTGTCAAAATGCAATACATACTTTCAACACTATAAACCTGTATACCAAGCTCAAAGGGTTTCACAATCCTTTCACACCTGATGAATATTTAAGGAACATCTTCCTAAAAGGGTGGGATTGTAGTTATGCCCTTTTTTTGTAAAATAAAATAGTGATCTATATTACTACGGTATATAACAATTATAATAATGAGTAAAATCACTTCATTGCCACCTGTAAAAGCAGTGGCTTCCAACACAATAGAAGTCTGGGTAGATGTGAGACTGAAATAAGGACACTACCAATGTATATTGATCTCTGGAGCTAAAGCTTGTTGTAAGCAGGTGGTCATCAGATCAATGAGTCACAAAAATCTCACCTTTTGTAATCAGGGAAAAGAACAAGTTGGGAAGGTTGAAGTTAATTAAGTAAAAATATACACAGCCAAAGCAAAGTAAGTCGTTAGTCACTAAAAGTAAGTACACTAGGAAATATTGACAAAACAATTAAGTGAAGGAAAAGGAGAGTTCACAAATGGACAGAGCACTGAAAAGTTCCAATCCAAAAACAATGCACTCTTATTTTTAAACCATCAACCAGGCTGTTTTCTTTTGGCAAAACTGAAGTATTATATATGTTGTGCCCAACTATTCATCTTAAACTTTCACATTACTGTTCTATTAAAAGAAGAAAGTCAAGAGTTCAAAGGATAGCATTTGACATATAATTTTGGTTTCAAAGCCATTTCAGTGCACAAATATTCCAGAAGTTATTGGTACAGATTAACCCAAATCCTTCAGTTTGGTCAACAATCAGTGCTCCAGTTCTTTGCCTTAAGGCAGCTTGAGGTATGAAACTCTTGAAAAAAAGGTACATTCAGGTGCTGATGCCTGAATATTCCTAAGAATGAGACTTGCAAAGAAGCATCACTGAAGTGCTTTCTCTTTTCCGTGACTCAGTTTCAGTGTACATTCTTGCTTTTCAATATGAAAACACAGTCTAGTCATAAAACCTTTTCCCCAAGCAGCTTCTTAACCAACCACAGAAAAACGAGCTGAACAAGCTTTGCTATTATTCTATCACTGGAATGGATTTTGGCTGGGTTTTAGTAAATATTGAGTAATTATTACCTGGCAAAAAAGCTCAACAATTTTGGAAACTACATTTACAATCAACTGGAAGTAATGATGTTTCGGTTGTTGTGTGCCTTCAAGTCATTTCTGACTTATGGCAATCCTAAGGCAAACCTATCTTGGGCTTTTCTTGGCACAATTTGTTCAGAGGAAGTTACCTTTGCTTTCCCTTGAGGATGAGAAAGTGTGGCTTGCCCAAGGTCACTGAGTGGGTTTCCCTGGATGAATGGGAATTTGAACTCTGGACTTCCAGTTTTCTAGTCCCTTACTCAAACCAGCTCTCTCTAGCAGTAACGATGGTACTCTCAAGTAAACTCAGGGGCTGTACAGGCTGCCCCTTCAGACTGGCCTTTCAAGGGAACAAAAAAGGAGCCAAAAGCAGCTTTTTTGAGCCCTTGAAAGGGTGCCATAGCCGTGGCAGCAGAGCTATATTGTGGCTGTTCAATGCTGTGTCATCTGGACACAGCACCAGAGGTGCGCCATAACACCATGAGTCATCTGAAGCAGCATGTGGTGTCAGGGTGCCCTGGGGGCTGGAGTCAGGCATGGGGCATCAGGGCACTGCTCCTGACTCTGCCCCCTGGCTGGCCTTTCAGGCCGGTCTGTAAAGGCCGTAACATGATGAATGTAGTATCCTTTTTTAAAAAAATCATTTTGTTAAACATTTAGTATACAAGTCCAATTTTGCTGCTTTCTTGAAAAACTTAATAGTGACTTGAAACTCCTAAGAAAAATGTAGTCATCATGAACAAGTCAGACTACATACAGGAGGCTGAGAGACAACTCTCCAACACTACATTTTACAGAATCCTCTCTAAAGATCCCACTGACTACTATCTAAAGGAACTATACAGAATTCTCCAGCAATGTACAGAGCTGAATTAAAATGAGCCCAAACCGGGCATCTTGTTTACTATCCAAAATAAACCAACAAAGCAATCCAGGAAGACCCACCGTTTGAAGCATTAGAACCCTTACTGTTGGTGTATATGGATATATGGACTCTCAGTTCTCAGACCATGAGCTATTAACACTCCAAGCTATTTGAAGAATAAAACTGATTTCTTGAAGAAAATAAAGTCTGTCTACAATCTCCCAGAGAACACCATCCTAGCCACTATGGATGTGGAATCTCTATACACCAATATCCCACACCAGACTGGACTACAAACCATCAAGAATATCATCCTGAAAGAGGCTACAGCGCACCTAGTCACCAAACTCTGCCAATCTGTACTCACTAGTGCATTGCTGGCATAGGATGGAATACGTGCTGAGAAAGCATTGATCCAGGTCAGCCATGATGTTTGCATATTGTGGTGCCATATGGGTACATGTTATCAAAAGTGAAGCAGTTATGATTTACTTCATTTCTGGGGAAAACATGTATCTTCAAGGTATCTATATGGCACCATAATGTGCAAACATTTTCATGGCTGACCTAGATCAATGCCTCCTCAGCATATATGCCATCCTAGACCAGCAATGCTACACTTTACATTGGAGAAACAGGACAGTTTCTACACAAAAGGATAAATGGACAAAAATCTATCATTTAAAATTACAATTACAATACCCTCAAACCCCCAAATGTTGCAGAACATTTCACCCCAGCTGGACATATAGTAAAGGAACAAGGAAATTACAAAAGAAGACTAGAAAGAGAAACAGCTGAATTTAATTATAGTATATTTACAAATTCCAATCTATTAAGAGAGATATGAGCAGAGACAATGGCTTCATGACACATTATATATATTAATACAAGAGTCCTTGCTACTGTAATAAACGGAATCTTCACACACAGGAAACTGATTTTTTGGTAAGCAGAATTATTGCTTTCACACATCAATACTAACTGATCATACTAAAGAAGTGAAAGACCTGTATCGCCTTATGAAGGCCTTTAACATTTTTGGTTAAGTGTCATGATTTGCATTCTTCTGGATCCTACTGCATTCTACACCACCACCACCCCCCACACCTGTGTAAATATACTCTAAGCAGTTATTATTACTCTGTATTGCATCTGAAGAAGTGGGTTTATAGATATGAAAGCTCATGAAAAATTAAAACCCGTTTTCACCTCCCCCTCTTCGTTTTTTTGTTGCAAGAGCTTCTTCTTTGAAAATTACATCAAAGAAGTGAAGCACTCCATAGTGTCCTTTTCAAGTTTAATTTAGTTCTGAATTGGTTTCACATATTTAAAAGCTTTATCCAGTTCTCCAGAACTGGATTTAGAGAATGCTTCACTTGTTTCTCATGTACCAATACTCAGTTCTCTAGATAATACACAAATTAGTGTAATGAGGAAGTAAATGCTTTCAGTTTTCTGGGGATATTAACTGTGATTATATTATTGAGTAGATTGTTTCAGAGCTGTTTCCAGTCTTCAGCAATATTGCAAAATGGAGAAGACAGATGGACACTGTAATTTAAGTCAAAATTAATACTTCTGTGTCCATTAAACACACTCTAGATATCTATGACTAAAGCACAACTGATGAAACAAAACTACACCTTTAGATATCAATGTATTGGACAGGAAGCTTCTTTGTCAAACTAGGTCAGTGAGTTGGGAACATGAAAGATTACACTACACTGTCAGTGCTTCATTTATAAGCAGAGCTGTGTTGGGGGTTTAAGCTCATGTGGAAGTTTTACGTCATAATCAGAAACCACACTCAGTAAATCAGAACGATAGAGGTCAGTAGAACAGACTTAGTCATGGGGGATGGATAGCACTGATGTTCAAAGCTACTCTCCTTTACTCTAAGTGAGTGCCTTCAACTTATGGCAATGAATTTCATACAGTTTTCTTAGGCATGGAATACTCAAGAGTTCATCATCTCGGCTTGATCCCACTTCTTTTCCAGATACTGATACAAAAACTTTAAAATGTTTAGCAATTATGAATTATGAAATGAAAAATAAGTAAAAGTGCAATCTAACTAGTATCTGCTTAGAAATACGTTGCAATTAATCCAATGGGCTTTCCTTACAGGTAAGCAAGTACAAGTTTGTGATGTATGTTTATAAATTATTTGGCTTCTGTCTCAACTGTTTTACTTTTAATCATGACTATAACATTACATGGAAGAAAATGCTCTAAAATCCAGGTTTATCTGTAGCCTATTCAATAAGTAAACAAATATCTAAGTGCCAATATAGTCTCTACGATGGATTTTTTAAAATTGTGGATAGAATAAAGCTTGAAACTACTCTGAGAAGAACTGAGTGTGATGTTTTTGATGTGCTTGATTCTGGCAATTGGACGTCTTCCAATATTTGCTAAGGGAAGATCATAATTAATTAATATCTTGTAACTTGATTATTATGTTCCAGGTGTATTATTTTTTTAAAGTTATTTAATTATTATGGATTAGATCTGGGGAGGAAATTTTTCCCCTCTAAATACTGTTGGATTGCAATTCCCAGGAGCCCTATCCAGCATAGCCAATAGTGAGGAAAGCTGGGCAATGCAGTCTAACTTAATCTTGAGGGCCGCAAAATTCACATTCTAGGCTAGCTTCTTAGCGCCAAAAAGCAAACTTGCTGAATCCCTGGGACTTACGTATGTATTGATGTAATAAATTCCAATCATTTCTATGGGTCTAGATTTTAGCCCTAGTTTTAAACCTTAAAAGAGTATCTGTGAAAAAGGAATTCATTTCTATAGTAATATATAAAAAAGGAAGTAAGAAAGGGGTAATGGTGATGATTCTCAAAGGTAACATGAGTATGTTGGGTAGGCTTATCCACCCTGTGTGCTTCAAATGAATGCATTCTATACTTTAAACACTCATTATTTCTAAGTCATTATATTCGAAGTCAACAATTTCACATACACACTTGAACAGGATTAAGCCACTTTATAGCTTATACAGTAGGTGTTTAAAGTGCTGCGGAGAGCGTTCTTTGTTAAACTACAAAGACAAGTTGTCCCCGAGGAAGATTCATAATCATTATTTTGACTGCAGCGAAGTATTTGGCTTTGAATATTTTCTAAGCACCATACTAGTACTGCTGTGGATGATGACATTTGAAGATTTGATAGGACAATCCCTCTGTTGCATATCTAATCCCTACAGGGTTTGTGGTGAGTTTTAACAGTTTATAAAGTACTTTGATATCCGGAATAGAAAGATGTTCTACAGTGGACAACATTAAGCCACAAGGAAATGAAGGAAATCAAACAATCCAAGAGCATCACTGCACCTGACTCAGGTGCATTACACCCGCATCACTGCACCTGACACAGCCATTCAACCACAGTTAGTAATAATTCCTTCTAAGCAAGCTGTCACAGGATAAATAGAAACTTTTAAGAGAAAGGAACAGGGAAACATTCTTAGCTTTTATCTACAAGGCTGCCCTAACTCTGCATCACTCTCTAGCACAGCCTGTAGTATGAACAGACATTTGTCAAGCCCCCTGCATCAAAACACTGGAACTGAAGCAACTGCCAATGGCTATCAAAGGAGCTACTCTAGAGAATTTGTCCCAGAGCATTCTCAAGCATTATTCACATGGAACTGCATGCTATAATTTTGAGTAAGCAATTTGGGTGGACCCAGAAGGCAATGTTCTGAATGTTGGAGGCATCCTAGAAATAGGTCAAAAAAACAAAGAAGTGGCCAGAAGACTCTGCTTTTGAAAAATAGGTTTCCCTGAATGTTGAAAAGTATATGGGTGTGAGAGGGGAGCTATGGCCTATGTAAAATAGGAATCACTGTTCCTGATGTTTTTAAGAAAGAAAATTCACCTTTTTATTTTGTCAGAAAAAGGATAGCTGAGGGAAGTGGGATCAGCCTGGGGGTTATATGCGGCCCAAGGGCCACGTTTCACCAATACCTGCTATGAGAGCTTTTTTCTGAGACAATTCATTTTCTATTATGGAAATAGCTATGTGTTTTTGGCCTGTAATTCTCACTGGCAGGGTCAATGAAGTGGGATTCTGGGAGGTGGAATCCCACAATCGCACATCACTGAGAAGTATGCGATACTGAAAAGACGGAAAGAACTACACTGAAAAGTTACAGAAAAGATCACTTCTTTGAACTCACAATGCCTGACTTTCCCAGTAAGCATGGATGTGAGGGGATTCCAGGAACAGTTGTTCAAAAAAGTAATGTTTCCAAGTGCTGCAAAAGGGCAGCCATTTTAGAATTCTTTAAACAGTTTTTTAAAAATGGCCTCAGTCTCACGTAGAAAGCAAATAAAATGCTTAAGGATTGCTTTTCTTAAGTGTTCAAAACCAGGTCATGTACATAACCTTACAACAACACTGCAAGAGAGGCCCATATTGTTATTCTGCGGTGAGTCTACCCAAATAATTCTGCTGACACTATTGGCATTCTCAGATGTCAGCACAAAATGAATTACAATATCCTTGTACTACTCCCGAGCAGGTTTGGGTGTAACACTTCCTCACTAGTTTAAGCTAATACTACAGTATATGGTCAGGTTAGGCGCCAATTTAATTAAAAGCAAGATTCTATCATCTCTGAAGCCTGATTTACTACTCAGCAAGGGCCTCAAAGGGCCTTTGCTTCATTATCTGTGCAAAGCTTACAACTTGTTCCAGTGCGCATAGTAACAAGGCGTACAGCCCATGTGGCATTACTAGAAAACCAAAACCAATGCATATGCTAGTTAGGAGAGTGAGAGAATCACTGATAGCCTACGTTTGGCATACTCCTTGATTAAATGCATATTTCACTTGGCAGCATGCCATCAGCTTTGCTCAAGGCAGCACAGAAACATTTTAACCACTAGAGGGCAAAACTTACCAAATGTAGATATAACAATTGGAGACTGGTTTTTAAAAAGGCCCAAATTTCTTCTACTTTGTACCAAAGACTATTAACTATAGCTTAAAACATATACAACTACAGTACACGAAAAACAGAGAAGACTGTAATTGGATGAAGGACAGGTTGCTTACCTGTAACAGTATTTCTTCGAGTGGTCATCTGCGAATACATACAAATGGGTTTCACTGCGCCTGCGCAGTGCTGCTCGGAACCTACTGGAATCACTGGGCAGAGTTAACTCTGCAACATATTGAAACTTTTTGGCGGTAACTCCGCCCACCCATTATAAGGCCCCTGCCTTCCCGCTCTTTTCCCCAGTTCCGCAATTTTTCCGCCAAGCAGGTGATGGAAAGAGCCAATGTGAGCAGGACACTGAGGGGACGGACGGGTGGGATTTGTATGTATTCGCAGATGACCACTCGAAGAAATACTGTTACAGGTAAGCAACCTGTCCTTCTTCTTCGTGGTCTCTGCGAATCATACAAATGGGTTTAGACTGACAAGCTAAGGTATGCGGCGGAGGGAGTGTCCTGAGACCAAAGCTATGGTGAACCAAGGGTATATTTATTACAATAAAACACCTTGAACCATAAAAAAGTCAGTCTTTTGTTCATGCACAGATGAAATAGCAATAACGTTGCTAAACCTGAGGAGGGAACAGAGGTCATGCAAGACCGATCCCATAGAACTTGTGCAAATCAAAATTCAACAACATAAACAGTGTCAACTGTACAAGTGTAGTAAACACAAACATCAGTAGTGCAATCAATGCAACCCTGAAACCAACACAGCCCTCCCGAAAGCTGCGTCTCGAATGGCCCTGGTGTCCAACCTATAGTGCTTAATAAAAGTCAGAGGTTGGGACCAGACAGCAGCCTTGCAGACATCCTCCAAAGGAATCCCCGACAGGAATGCAGAGGATGCTGCCATTGACCTTGTGGAGTGGGACCGAACCCTGCCAGGGAGCGGATTGCCTAACAGTTCATAGCAGAGGTGGATGGTACCAGCCACCCATTTGGATAACCTCTGCGCAGACACAGGCAACCCTTTCTTCGGTTCCGAGTAGCATTGGAAAAGTCTCTCGGACCGACTGGAGGCAGCAGTTCTGTCCAGGTAAAATGCCAGTGCTCTCCTGACGTCAAGAGAGTGTAGGCGTCGCTCCTCATCTGACGTCGGGTTGGATGCAAGAGTGGGCAACACAATGTCCTGGCACATGTGGAAAGCAGACACAACCTTCGGCAGGAAGGTGATGTCCGTACGGAGGACCACTTTGTCCTTGTGGAACCTCAGGAATGGCTGGTCCCTCCGTAAAGCACAGAGTTCGCCCGCACGGCGGGCAGAGGTGATGGCCACAAGAAAGGCGGTCTTCCAAGTCAACAGTCTCAAGTCCGCTGTGGCCATCGGTTCAAAGGGCTTGGATTGGAGAGCGGACAATACCGACTACAAGCTCCAAGCCGGCGTTGGTACCGACACAGGAGGATACAGGTTGGCACAACCCTTCAGGAACCCCTTCACCAAGGGGTCTTTGAAGAAAGAAACCCTCCCCCCGAACTGGTATTTGGCACAAATGGCAGACAGGTAGCATTTGATGGATGTGAGGGACAACCCTCCATCCAAAAGTGCCATCAAAAACTCCAGCACCACTGGAGTGGACACCTGTGCAGGAGACAAGCCCTTTTGGTCCAGGAAGAGGCGAAATCTCCTCCATTTCAGGGCATAAGAGTGCTGGGTGGAAGGTTTCCTCACAGCCAGGATCACCGTCCTCACTGCCTCCGGCAGGGCAGTTAGGGCTGTATCTTCCAGGCTACCAGCGGCAGGCTCTCGATGTCCAGGTGGAGAATCCGTCCGCCCTGGATCGACAGCAGGTCCGGACGAGGGTCGAGACGGAGGAAGCATCTCCTGGAGAGGTGGAGAAGGGATGCGAACCACGGCTGTCTCGGCCACCACGGGGTGATCAGGATCGCATGCGAGCGGTCTGTTGTCATCTTGGACACCACTCTGATGATGAGAGGGAACGGAGGGAAGGCGTAGAGGAGCTCCCCCGTCCAGAGGAAAGCGAATGCGTCTCCGAGGGATCCGTCCAATTGCTTCCTGGAGCAGAACTGGGGACAGTGGCTGTTCCACCTGGTCGCGAAGAGGTCGATCCGGGGGGTTCCCCACCGATCGAAGAGGTCGCTGACCGTCTCGGGATGGAGCCTCCACTCGTGGCACACCGAGGGGGATCTGCTGAGGCGATCTGCCAGCTCGTTGTCCTCCCCGGGAAGGTGAATCGCCTGGAGGAGGACGCGCCTCTGGATGCACCAGTCCCAGATGCGGAGCGTGAGGTCGAGCAGGGTCCTGGATCTGGTACCACCTTGTTTGTTGATGTAGTACATCACGGTGGTGTTGTCCGTCCTCAGGAGGACCACTCTTCCTGTGACAGCAAACTCGAACGCCCTCAAAGCCTTCTCCACTGCGAGTATCTCCAAAGCGTTGATGTGGAGGAGCTTGTCCTGTGCGGACCACCTGTCCTTGACGACGAGGTCGAGCAGGTGGGCGCCCCATCCCTCCAGGGATGCATCTGTTGTCAGAGTCAGTTGTGCCTGGGGCTGATGAAAGGGCATCCCGGTGCAGACGTTGGAGCTGTCTAGCCACCATCTGAGGGAAGCGGCCACCGGTCTCGGTACCGTGAGCCACTTTGAAGGAGGGTCCTCCAACGGAGAGAAGATGGAGAGGAACCAGGATTGGAGAGGTCGAAGAAGAAGTCTTGCCCAGGGGGTGACGAAAGTCGTCGATGCCATGTGGCCCAGGGCGACTTGAACATCTCTGGCTCTCACCCTTCTGTGGGAGATGCACGGCCTGAGGGACGTTGTCAGGGCCTGAAACCGGTCCGGAGGGAGGAAGGCTAAGCAGTTTTCGGAGTCGAGGATGGCCCCGATGAACTTGACCTGCCTGGTCGGAGTGAAGTGGGACTTTTCCCTGTTGACGACCAGCCCGAGGGAGTCCAAGAGGCGCAAGGCGAAGGAGACTGCCTCCTGCAGCTCGCCTTGGGATTCGGCTGCAAACAGCCAGTCGTCCAGGTAGGGAAAAACCATGAAGCCCTTCTGATGAAGGTATGACACCACCGGTGCCATGCACTTTGTGAAGACTCGTGGAGCCGTGGCCAAGCCGAAAGGAAGCACGTTGTAGTGGTACGAGGCGGAGCCGACAGCGAAGGCGAGGAATCTCCGGTGGGACTCTCGGATCTCAATGTGGAAGTAGGCGTCCTTCAGGTCGACGGTCGCGAACCACAGGCCCTGGTGGAGCAGAGGCAGAATGGAAGCCAAGGTTACCATTCGAAAGCGACGGTAGTCAAGGAACAAGTTCAATTGTCTCAAGTCCAGGATGGGCCTGATGCCCCCATCCGCTTTCGGTACCGTGAAGTACCTGGAGAAAAAGGCCCGAGGACAATGGTCGGGCGGCAAAGGGGAGATTGCCCCTTTACCAAGCAAAGTGCGCACTTCGTCGAGAAGGGTGTCCGAGGGGGGAGTGGACATGAAGGCTCCAGTTGGAGGGAGCTCTTGGAACTCGAGGGCATAACCCCTACGGACGATGTTGAGAACCCACGAGTCCGATGTTATGGAGGCCCAGGTGTTAGCGAAGGGCCTCAGAATGTCCAAAAAGAAGAGGGGTGAAGGAGAGACGAAGCGCGCTGCGTCCCTTCAGGCTCTCTTCTTCCCCTGGTCGGTGTCCTGCCGGCGGGACTTGCGGTACCGAGGCGGGAAGTTGCGACGGCCAGAGGAGGAGGAAGACTGCGAGGGGAAGCGGTGTCTCTGGGAGCCCTGCTGCTGGGACTGCCGATCCCAGGGGAAGGTCCCCTGTGACTGACCTTGCGGCTGCCACGGGCGCTGACACTTCCGGAATGGAGAAGCCGGTGCTGAGGACATGCCGTGCTTCTTCGCCGCCGCCTTCATCCTGAACTTGCGGTTCAGGCGGTCGTCGGTCTCGGCGTGGAAGAGCCCGGTCCCGTCGAGTGGCATGTCCTCGATGGCCGCCCTGACCGTAGGGTTGAGGTCGGAGGCCCTCAACCAGGCGTGGCGTCGAAGTGCCATGGATGCTGACATGGCCCTCCCCGAACAGTCCGCCATATTCCTGGAAGTGGTGATGAGCCAACTTCCAATGGAATGGGCCTCGTCCCTGATCTCCACCAGCTGCCTCTGGATGTCATCCGGGACGTCCGGGACGAGGGGGGAGATCCGTTCCATGAGGGTCTGGATGTAGGCCCCCATGCAGGCAGTGTAGTTGGCAGCCTTGACCCCAAGAGCCGAAGCCGAGTACGCCTTCTTGGCCAGTCCGTCCACCTTCTTCGCCTCCCGGTCGACAGGGGAGGTGGCCTGCTTCGGGACGAAGCTGTGTTGGGCTCCCTCTACAATGGCAGAATTCGGCCTGGGGTGGTCGGCCAACCAAGGGCAACTCGCCAGGGAGACTCTATAGAGTGACTCCACCTTGCGGGAGGGTGCCGACAGGGTGGCCGGGGAGTCCCAGGACCTCTTCACGATGGTCTGGAGCGAGGGGAGGAGGGGCAGGCAAGGCGGAGTAGGCACTCGTCCGTGCACCCGACGCTCAACCGGGTCCTCAGCGTCGTCTTCCGCGGAAGCGAGCTCGATGTCGAGGGCCCTCGCCAGACGTCGTCCGATGGGGAAGACGGCTCTGGGTTATGCATCCTCTGGGGAGAGGCCGGGTCCGAGAGGACATCCTCGTCCGAGGGTGCCTCAGAAGGAAGCAGCGGCTCGTCTTCGGAGTCCAGGTCGGAGGAGAGAGGGTCCGTCACTCTGACCTGGGATCTCGGTCGGGTTGGAGCGAGGTCGGCTGAAGACCGGGAGCGCCTTCTGGGTGGAGACGGCGACCTCTCGTAGACCGACACGGTCGGGACCGATCTGGACGGGGTGGCCCGGTCTACGGGATGGGGGTTCAGCCTGGTGAACTCCTTCATCGCTCTGTCCTCCGACACAGACACGTAGTACCGGCGCGACTGCGTGTCGAAAAAGAGGTCGGGAATGTCATGCCCGCGAGGTTGATCTTCCTCATCATCAGTTGCCGGGTGGGAGGGCGACCAGTGCTCTGGGGAGCGAGGGAGAGCGGTGTTGTCCGTCCCGTGGACAAAGTCCATGGTGGGCAGAGGCAGTGGAGTGTCCGGTACCGGGGTCCCCCGATGTACCGGCGTCGGCTCCGGGTCGCGGGGAGCTGCCGACGCAGAAGCGCGGGCCTGTTTGGACGGAGAGCGCTTCTTGTCCTTTGCCTTCGGTGGATCGGTGGTGGTCCGATCCTTGGAGGGTTTGGACTTCTTCGGGGCAAGGTCACGACCGGGTTTGTCGTGGTGCCTCTTCTTCCCAGGCCTGGGAGGCTCCTCCGCTGGGAAGAATGGATTGTCCGGGAGGTCGAGGGGGACAGCGGCCGCTGCCGACGACGAAGGCCTTGGGGACTTTTCCCCTTCCACAGGCTCAGCCAGCTCCTTAGGCTTTGGGGCATGGCGCGATGCCTTGGATGCCTTGGAGGATGAAGGCGAAGCCAGGTGGACCTCCGGCTCGGTGGCCTTCTTCGGACGCAAGCCCTCCGATTTCCCCGCCGGTTTGGAGGTCGGCTCGGTACCCTCAGTCCCCGACGACTTGTGGGGGCGCTTGGAGGGTTTTTTGGTGGCACTGGGCGGTTTGGAGCCACAGGCCACATCGGAGGTGGTGGAAGGGGTCCCGGCCGGGACACACACCACGCTGGGGACAGCGGCTCTCCCAGATCCGATGCTGGACACACTGGCCCGAGAAGATGAGGCAGGGGGCGCCGAAGGCGGGACAGAAGATGACCGCGATCCTCCCTCTTGCACCTTCCCCAGGGCAATCGCCGAAGTGAGCCGGGACTCACGGTTTTTCCGGGCCTGGGACGAGAGGGATCTGCAGAGCAGGCAGGCCTTGGTGTCATGGTTCTTGCCCAGGCACAGCAAGCAGGAGGAGTCCTGAACGGGCACCTTGCCCCCGCAAATGTCGCACTTCTTGAAAGGTGCAGGCATTTTCGAGGTCGTCAAAGCCAGAGGAGAATCCAAAAACGAGGTCAACAGTCCGAAAGTCCGAAGTTACCAGGGGCGGGAGACAAAGAATGGTCAAAGTACAGTCCGAGGTCAAAAAGCGAAAGTGATTCCAAGCAAGCGAAAGTTCCCTGAAGCAGCTAGCGCGGCGGAAAAAAGGAACTGGGGAAAAGAGTGGGAAGGCAGGGGCCTTATAATGGGTGGGCGGAGTTACCGCCAAAAAGTTTCAATATGTTGCAGAGTAAACTCTGCCCAGTGATTCCAGTAGGTTCCGAGCAGCACTGCGCAGGCGCAGTGAAACCCATTTGTATGATTCGCAGAGACCACGAAGAAGAAGGATGGATATCCAAAGGCTAAATGTCACTTTCTTGATCAGAAATGCTATTGGTTGGAAATTAAGAGTTAGCAAGATTTCCAAATTGTTTTAGGCAAATTCTCCTTGTCTACAATGGCCAGTTTTTGTATTATTATGAGCTATTCTGCTTTGGCAGACAGAGATCTGGGATATGGAAAAGTATCTGTTGTACAGTTAAATCTTTTCTTGTTCTGGCTCAAGTATAATTTTTTAAGTAGCTACATACACACAGGCAAAAAAGCTTCTTGATAATAAACCATGTACTGTCAGGCATGCCAAAGCACCATATATAAAAACTTATCTGAGATACTGCTTTATTGGTGACCTAAATCCTATAGCTAGCTAGCTAGCTAGAGTAGACCCAATGAATCAAGTATATTTACCTTTCGGTTGACTAACCATTCAATGGTTGCTTCAGTGGAACTAACTAATATGATTCCAGCTTTGTTTCATTATTTTAAAAAGGCTTCTGCTGTTTTTCCATACAAAAATGATCTCGACAGAATCACAAAAAATGAATAAAATAGAGCAACTGAAAGTTAAAATATACCACTAAATGAAGCATCTCTATTTTCAAATTTTAAAAAGTTTTTCCTCTTTTTGTTCTTAACAAGTAAACCTTGCAGGGAAGCAGAAGTGTTCCTTTCTAAGACTGGTTACGGTAAATTATTTTGTGCAATTGTAGACCATGAGCTGCCAACTGGCCAACCATGGTTTAAATAATGTTTGTCCTGCTTTTATAGGATCAGTTTACTTTTACAGGAACAGTGCTCAATTAATAGCCACTAATTAAACTGATCCCCTCTCCCTTTCAGTTTTCAAGTTCAGGTTTTGCTTCTCTCTTCAAGCTTCAGATTTTGTTTCCGTCCTCAAACAATTACTTGACAGGAATGGGAAACTGTGAAAATGTAGTAGTTTTAATAACGGTATCAGCAAACTCATGATTTTTGGATAAACTATTTATCTCAACAGCTGCTTATGCTAATAAGCCTTGCAAAGGGGGAAAAGCTCAAAATTAATATGCAGAAAAGAGATGAATCCCCACCCACTAGGAAGTGATGTGTAAATAAAGAAGGGAAAGATGTTCAGGAAACAGATCGCAGGGTTTTCTTTACACTCTATTATTTTAAGGAAGTATTCTCATTTTAGGTCTCAAGTGGGTCCCCCTCCTCATTTTTTTCCTTTTTACTTTAAATGTATGGAGTTTGTACCAAGCTTCCTGATATATTTTTTTAAAGATTTTCTATAGAGGCTGTCTAGTAATTTCTCTATTTCTCTTGTGTGTGCATCCATCATGCACTACTGCAAATGGCTTTCATTTTCCATAACTAAAATGGACATTCTCTTCACTCTGTTTTTAGACCATCTGGAAAAATAAAATAAAATCCTTCAGAAAAGTGCTTAGGGTTTCAAATCATCTTTACCGAATACATTTTGCTCTGAAGCTGTAGCATAGCCTTTTCAGTAAGCCATCTTTTCCCAGGCATCCAATTTTCCTTCTTAACTTGATACAAGAAATAAAATCCCCCATAACTCACTCTGTACTTGCAGTGTGTTTTCTCTATGAAATTGGCAGGGACTCCTCCATCTTAGTTCACATATAGGAAGTGGCCCAGATTGCAGCATAATGAGAGTCAACAAGGATTTCATTACTGACTTCTCGCAGACAGGAGCAAGATTGTTACAGTATTATCTCAGAGTAGCCCCCCTACTGACAATAGCCAACATCTTTATAATGAGGTCCCCTATACAGGCAGCACTCTGATTATCTATGTTTTTTAAACTCTTGTCCTTTGGTTCCATTCCAAGTAAATCAAATGTGATGACACTAACGGTTCCCTCTCATGAAATTACATTATTTGTATGTAAACTATACAGTGACAAGGACAATTACCTTCAGAGATTTGAATAAACAGTATGACTACATGTTTTGTTTAACAAGTCAACCTCTGCAAAAATAAAAAAGGGAGGTAAGTGGGAAGCATGGAATTAAACAAAATAGAAGACTACAGAAAGGAACATTTGCTTCAAATGAATCAAAGATGATGAAACAGTTTTCACATCCAAACGAGATGTTCATTGTTTTGCAGAAAACAATTTTTTCTGCATTTCTATAAAAGAGAAGGAATCTGTGGTTTTTCCACTGTAAAATAACAACCAATGGCACTATTAATAGTAACACGTGTATTAATGTTTTCTACTGGCCTTGTTTGCTTTGCCATCTCTTTCAGACAGAACATTTTACAACTGAGAAAGCAAGACTAAGGTAATTACTTTCTGACTGTTGTGAAGTAAGCTGGAATTTGAAATCACACCTCTGCATTGTTCAGATACTTTGGCATGAATGGCACCATCATTCAGCATACTTGTTTGTGTACCGTTAGATCACTGGAATTTAGGAGAATCTGACCTTTTTCTTGATGGCCCTTCTTCAAAATCTGAAGAACTAATGTCATTGCTAGTTGAGGACACTTGCGATGCATCATCCTTTTCATTCTCTAGCTGTTCAGAGCCCGGTCGTAATCCTTTAGACTGGCCATTACTAAGGAGTCCTGCAATTAATAAAGACAAAAGGATGGCCATAAGAAACAAAATGACAAACCAACAAGAGGACTAACAGTAAATTCATTCGAAAATATACAAAAAGTACAACATATATGTATACACATTTTTATTGATTTAAAATAAAATAATTGTACAAGATGTAACTTAAGTGGTTCAAATAAGACTTTCAGTGATCAACTACACTGTTTAAACCAGTATGCAAAGGGAGTACCTTTGAGACTAACTGAAAGAAAGAAGCAGACAGCCTGAGCTTTCGGAGATTTGAGCCTATGCTTCCTATGCATCTGAGGAAGGAGAGTCAAATTTACAAAAGTTCATGCTACCAGCTTCTTTCTTTGCATACTGATTTTCCAGATTAACATATCTATGCCTTTGAATTCTACACTGTTTAAAGTATTTCACAAATTTTATCTCCATGATCTTTTCCACAACCTACATTGCTGAGCTGAGATTTCAATTAGTAACTTTCTGGCTCAATACACACTTTAAATTATGTATGTATGTATGTATGTATGTATGTATGTAAATAAGTATGTACATATGTATGTATTTTAAAAGCTTCCTTTTAACAAGGCAGTATTGGATTATGATTACAGAGAAATAAAAAGACAAAAGGAAGGAGACAGCTAGGCATATACACTAATATAAGCTGGCAATATTTCAAAAAATGTACTTTCTTGAAGTTGTCATGCACTAGTTAAAGCAGCTTGTTTAATAAAATTCAATACAATAATCAAAGAACAAAAAAATCAATAAAGTGAAATCAATAACAAAAACATCCAGTCTCCCAAGTCATTATAAGTAACTGCAGCTAAAAACATATGCATAAAACAAAATTCAAGATAAAGCCAAAGAAAACAAATTGGGGCTTCAGAGCTTTCCTAAAGGCTTTGGGGTTAACAGGTTTTAATGGATCCCAGATCACAGACAAGTTAGACATGATGGAGGCAGATGTGTTTGCAGTCGGTACATACCTAATCACATATAAGACAAGAGTGTCTGCCTTTAGTTAAATATTAAACAAGAAAAGGGGGACATGGGTGCAGGAAGATGAACCATCTTCCATACCTTGTAAACCCATATTCTGGTACTTCATTCAGTATTATTATTATTATTATTATTATTATTATTATTATTATTATTATTATTATTATTATCATCCCGCCCTTCTCCCAAGACTGGGACTCAGGGTGGTTACAACATTA
>NC_056525.1:173037126-173068826 GCF_019175285.1 Sceloporus undulatus
AAAAATAATACAATTAAAACGTACAAAAATATTACAGTTAAATACAATTAAAACGTAGAAAAATATTACATTAAAATAGAATTAAATTGGTACAATAATTAAAACAAATTACATATTAAAATATCAAATACTTTAAAAAAATAACACTGCATTACTTGGGACCCAGTGTAGTGTAGTGGCCAGCCCTTGCTTGGGAATCTTGCAACCTTCCCAATGTTTTTAGACTGGAGTTCTCAGCACTCCTCACAACTGGCAACACTACCTAAGCCTACTGGGACTTGCAGTGGAGGTGCCAACCATACACTTCCTATTACAGGCTAGACTGTAGCCATGGGTTAAAACCAGGCTATTGACTCCACTTTGAGTCTAACATGCAAGAACAAAGAAGTGGTTTCAGTCCTGGGTTGGGACTTAGGATGTCCTGGTTCAACTGGACACCTAAAATTCAGTAGATAAACTTGGGCCAGACAAGGTCGGTCTACTGATCTATCTCACAAGGTTGTTACAATAGTGAAATAGGGGAAAAGAGAGCCATGTGCACTGCCTTGGGATTTCTAGAGAAAGGGCAGTTATTCTAACACATAAATAACTAATAAAAAATCAATGGTGGGCTACACTGGAGGACAAAATTTCCTGAAATGACAGAATAATGGGAAACTGGGTTATGGGAAGAGGTTCTTCTCTGCTCAACAGCATAGGCCCTGATAAGTTAAATAAAGATTTTTCACCATCCACTGTATGCATGAATGGGGTAAAAACAAACAAATATGGTGACCTCAACCACATTTAGTTTAGTCCTCAGCAACTATATCAGCCTTAGGTATTAAGCAGTTCAGAAATCCTCGTCATACTTTCAGACTTCTCAGAGGAACGTGATAGCTATTTCTTTTAACCTTCTTCATCTGAGATCACAGGTGATCCCAAAGAGATTCAAGATACAAGACATGTTAATGTCATTCTGACTACCTCCTCCCTCCTATGCCATTTCATATTCTAGACATTTTTGTTTGGTAAGGATTATATCCTCAATATTCTTGGGAACTCTCCAGGTCATTAGACCCCCCCCCAAGTATTCTGGGCAGCACTGCACATTTGAAGTGATGAGGACCTAGAATGGCAAAAACCTATATTTGTATTGATACAGATGTAAAAGGAGATAAAGCTTTCACAGTGGGGATTTTCATCCTTGCACTCAGGAAATTTGTGATGAAAAAAGCACAGAGCTAAAATATTTAAAGTCCACAAGACTCTACAGAGAAGGCTGAGGTGGTGCCATATATTATAGACTAGTAATTCTAAATAAAATTTAATTTGTTGTTCTTATGTGCCTTCAAGTCATTTCTGACTTATGATTACCATATCACCAGGTTTTCTTGGCAATATTTGTTCAGGGAGGGGTCGCCTTTGCCTTCCTCTGAGGCTTAGAGAATGTGACTTGCCCAAGGTCCCCCCACTAGGTTTCCATGGTTGAGTGGGAACTGGACCTCTGGTCTCTAGAGTCATAGTTCAATACTCATACCATTATATCACACTGGATCTTTTATATGAAATATTAAAAATTCCATATTTTACATTAAATTGGAATTATTGTAATATACCCTTTTTTTAAATGGCCTTAATTGCATCTATTTAGGGGGGAAAGACACAGTTAACATTTTAGCTTTAAGCATCTGTCACTGTCTGTACTTTTTGCATTTAATTTCCCTCTCAATCTCTCTATCTACAATATCACCCTCAGCCATGTGTCCTGCAGGTTTACACTTGAAATGCTACATAACACTTGCGTGTGTATGGTGAAGTTGGCTAAAAAAACAAAACCTGATTCTACAATAGATTTGCTAAAGTTTAAGGTGCTGTGGGATTCTTTACTGCTGGTCTGTCAGTCTCTTTGCTTCAATAATAGACTATTAAAGTAATTAGGGCATAAGACAAACCAGTTAGGTAGCAACCTTAACCCTTGCATAAATAAAAATAACCTTCGTTCACAAAAGTTAAAGGAGTAAGTTATTGATCAGGATTTGCTTCTAGTAATTAAAAGTAAAAAACCAGTTCTAGCCATTCTAAAGCCACTAAACATTTATGAAAATAATCTGCCAGAAACATAGCTGTTCCAAAGATCTTAAAAAATATACAGTAAAACATATACTACATATTTTCGTAGATTTTCAGTACAGCTATGTTTATAGCAGATTTAGTAGGAGATGTGGTGGTTTGAGCATTGGATTAGGACTCTGGAGAGGAGGATCTGATTCCCCACTCTGCTATGGAAATCCACTGTGTGACCTTAAATTAGTCTCACACTCTCAACCTCAGAAACCCCCATGATAGGTTAGCCTTACGGTTACCATAAGGTGAAGGGATAACATCATAATAGCAACATAAGAAGAGTCCTTCCGGAACAATCCAAAGACCAATTGAGTCTGGAATCCACTTCTGTACAGCAACTAACCCATAGGAAGCACATAAGTAGGGGAGCAGCTGGTCAGTTTAAATGAGGAGTGCCAAACTGAAAATTGGAGATGGCTCCTGTACCTTTCCTGGTTGTATAGACTAAGGAATTTCAGCAGGTGTTGCTTGCTACATGGTTATATTACATGGTAGAGGAGTTGCCTTCAGTTTTCACTCTGGTAACACTAATTAAAGTGATTTATGTTTCGATTGAAAGAGAAAGAGTGTAGGCCTGCAGGCTTTTCCTAACTGCATCACATGCTGAGTTGTGTCAGGAAAGAGACATTTACAGCTAGACTGGCATAAACATAGTTTTGATAGTTCTACAGAATCTCTATGTCTCCATGTGGGATCTAGCATAGTGTAGTAGTTTGAGTGTTGGACTAAAACTCTGACCAGGGTTCAATTCCTGCTCAGCCATAAAACCAATGAAGATTCCACCTAAACATTAGGAGAAACTTCCTAAGCTGTTCAACAGTGGAACACACTCCATCAGAGTGTGGTGGAGTCTCCTTCTTTGGAGGTCTTTAAACAGAGGCTGGATGGCCATCTCTTGGGGGGGGGGTGCTTTGATTGTGAGTTACTGCATGGCAGGGGATTGGACTGGATGAGCCTTGTGATCTCTTCCAACTCTGTGATTGTATAGTTGTATGGTTGTATGATTCTATGACCTTGGGCCTCTCTCAGCCTCAGTGGAAGGTAATGGCAAACCTCTTCTGAACAAATCTTGCCAAGAGAACCAGAAATGACTTGAAGACACACAGCACACATGTCTCCATGCATTGGACAGAACACCTCTCTAATAGGGAGTGTTCACATGGTTTTATGGTGAGTGTACACAAGTATAAGAGGCTCCCCATGTTTGCTCTATAGTATACAGGGAAAAGCAGGGCCAGCAAAAAGGTTGCAATGGAAAGGTTGGAGTTAAGTCAGTGGCCTGTTACAGACTGCCAAAATAAAGCTGCTTTGAGTCTCTTTGGAGGTATGCTATTTAAATGATGCATGGGTCCTAAGATTCCGGAGGTCGCACCAAAGCGACACTCCATTCCTAAGCACCGGAGTGCAGCTTTTGGTGCAGCTTCCGGATTCTTAGGATGCATGCATCATTTAAATAGCATACCTCCAAAGAGACCCGAAGCAGCTTTATTTTGGCAGTCTGTAACAGGCCAGTGATTCCCAAACTCTGGCCATCCAGATGTTTTGGACCTTGGCTCTCAAAGACCATTGGCCAAGATGGCGGAGACTTCAGGAAGCTGAAGTCCAAAAAAGCTGGAGGACCAGAGTTTGGGAATCAATGGGCTACATAGAGGCAGTTCTAACTATGTGGTAGGAGAATACAACATGGACTACCACTCTGTGCAGTGGGTCTTCCACATTTGCTAGGGTTAAGGGCACAGGATTCCCACAAAAGTGGGAAAACCACAGATTAAAAAACCACTATTGTTTTACCTAAGATGATAACTCATGACTGTAGAAGGCGGTGCTCATCTCCATTACTGAGCTGAGGAAGCCATCGCTGTCAAAGATTACTCCATTGTCCTTTGCAAGCATGACTGCACAGAATGCTGTTACCTTCCCACCAAAGTGGTACCTATTTATTTATGTACTTGCACTTTTACATGTTTTCGAACTGGTAGGTTGACAAAAGCTGGGACTAGTGACGCAAGCTCATTCCATCATGCAAAGCTTGGGTTTTGAACTGCTGACCTTGCAATAATCAGAATCAGCATCTTAACCACTGAGCCACCACATACCAACCTGAGGGAATACTTCACTAAGAATGTCTATGCCCTCCAGTGCAACTCTATGGTCAACATCCAGCAGAAGTTGACCACAGAACTATGCTGGAATTTTTCTAGGAATCTCTAGGTCCTCCAGTGTGACTCCATGGTCACAGAACGACTCTGTGGGTCCTAGATATTCCTAGAGAGAACATGTTAATCAAATCCACAAATAATCAAATCCACAAAAGTCAAAGCCCCAAATGCAGAAGGCCGACTGTATTTACACATTCCAGCATCAGCACAGTATAGTCCTATTCAAGTCAAAGTCATATATACTGGCTACAGTGTCTCTATGTTTTATGTTTTCAAAACTTTAAAAAAAAACTCTTCTAAAAACAGAAGTATAAATTTCCCTTACTGGGAGAAACATAAATAAGATTTATATGCTTGGCTGGCTGTTTCTCCCTTTGCAAAAGGCTGCAAAACAAAAAACGTTTAAAAGTTATGCACAAATCCCTGTTTTGATTTGTCTGGACTAATAAGACTGCGAGGTAGATTAAGAACACAAAGAAATCAAATTACCATATATAATGTCTTTTCCCTTCTCATTAAAATTTCTTTTGAACATTAAAAAATGACATAATAACCAGCAAGATTTTCAGAGCAGCCCATTACACCAAACACTTTCTGTGTAATAAAAAAAATATATATAAATAACTTCAGTGATCCTGAAAAGTTATTGCTGTCTTGTTAGTGATCCAACATATACATTTGACATTAATTCCTAATTATTTCCTTTAATACTATGTATTTTTTTTAAAAAAAATGTCATTGATTAAATTTACAGTTAGCAAACTCCAGGGAAGTCTAAATCAAGCATATAATTTGAGGCCTTCTAGTTATTTAGGTAACCATTATGACCGAACTGCAATTTTCCCCCCCTAAGAGTAATATTTGTTCTGGAGGAATGCCATGCTGAAAAATCAGCCCTAAGAAGCATATGTAGTTAAGAAAGGAGTCTTGTTGGCTGCTGTACCACTTCGGCTTTAGTAAACAATTTTTATTCCTGTTCTAAATTCATATTCTCACTTAAGTTCATTGAGAAACAGCTAAAGGAGCATTCCCCTCTTCAAAAAAGTCAACCTTATTATCATTTCTATGTACCATTCTAGGCTTTCATGGGTTTCAGTGAGACCCAAATGCTATCAGAGATATAGAAAATCCTCACATTTTATGTTGTTACATTGCTATGTACAACACAGATTTTTTTTTTTACTCCTTTATCTCTGGAGGGAATCTCTCTCAGCATTACTTAACCATAATTTAATTAACATAGCGTCTCCAGAACAGGGCTGATCAGGAAAGCATCTGTTTTTATTATCTCCTCTGACCATCCAAGCCTGAAGGAAGGTGCTGCGTAACTCAAAAATCTTGTTTCCAATGTATTAAAAGATCTTTTAGTTAAATAAATTACATTGCTTCGCTTGTTTTACATTTGTTGTTCTTATTATTTACATTCTGGTTTACCAATAAGCTGTACTTCACAAGAGTGGAGGTGAATTTTTGGTTTGGCCAACATTAATAAAACAAGTGGAAAAGCAAATTTCAATTTCTACCTCCCTTACCTTCATAGGCAATGAAGAGAATACTGAATTTACCAGACAGCATAGTAGCAACATCTATTCCAAGGGAAAATCTAGAGGCCTCACCTCAAAGGAAATTGAAGCTGAAAATACCATCCCTTCATACAACTGCATAATGAAAAGAACCCAGCCATGTCTGACTCTTCTCCTGAATTTTCTACCCCATATTCAACAGGAGAGGAAAAAATAATTCTCACATGTAATGACTAACCCAAACCATACCAGGATTTTCAAGAGTCCAACTGTGCTCTTTCATCTTGAGTTCAGCTTATTTTATTTCTAAAATTCTAACCTACCTTTCTCTCCAGAAGGAAGCTCATGGCAGCCACCATAAACTATAAAGATACCAAACAACTACAAATAAAAGTATAGCCTATAATTACTTTTTAAAATAGCAATAAAGGCTCCCTACTGGCTATTAATGCTGCTTAACATGTGAATGGATAAATAAATCTATTTCCAGTTTGTGTCAGTTTCTCAAATGTTCAAACATTCTTTCCATTCCATGTTGTCTTTTACTAATTTGTTCTAAAACCCAAACAAAGGTTTGCCTTTAAAAACTCTAATTTTCTCAAAAAACAAAACAAAACAAAACAACAACAACCCAGATATTTTGGATAAAATGTGAATTTTGTGTATTCCTTTTGCACTCACATTTTTGTACACTGTTTTTCAACAGATAATGTAACTTTTTTTTAAAAAAAATGTGCAACTCAAAGACAGCCATGTTCTGATGACATGTTAGTCTGAATATGCATTGCTTAAAATATAGTGTGAAGGAAATTCTCTGCCACCCATATCCAGTAGAAGAAAGAGTGTCGCAGTATATTTTTTGCCTCTGTGCAAAAGCAAAAAGACAAGCACTTTTTTGAATCAACAGCTGCAAAGAGTCAAAACATATTTGTGCAACCCACTAAAACAAATTGTGCAAAAAATAATCATCCCAATAAAAGTTACTAGAGAAAACCATTAAAAATATGCAAACACTCTTGTAATCTCATCCCACAAGGAAAAAAAATACTCTCCTCTGTGAAAACAAAGTAAATGGAGATTTATATCCCTGCTAATTAGGTTCTTGAGTCTTTGCCATCCTCCCTCCCCCTGGAAAATAGTACAAGGTAGGATTTCTTCTCACCAGGAAGGAAACACACTAGCTAGATTGGAAATTTCAGATTAAAAAAAGGCTTCTGAGCTTCAAACAGCTGTGTGGACATGGACACACTGCCTGTTTCTGGGCACAATTAAAAATGCTGGCTATGATCTTTAAGGTCCTATATGGCTTAGATTCAGGCTGACAAACCCTATGTCTACATATAGAATCATAGAATCATGGAGTTGGAATAGACTACAAAGGTCATGCTGCCTAACTCCCTGCCATGCAGAACTCCCAATCAAAGCACACCTGACAAATGGCCATCCAGAATGTTTAAAGACCTCCAAAGAAGAAGACCCTGTCCATCTTTTGTGTTTTCTGTGGGAGCCCTTTTCTCTGTCCCACCACCCTCACACCTGGTACACCTAGTAGGAACATGGGAAAGGGCCTTCTCAGTGGCTGCTCCTAGGTTTGTGAAGTCCCTTCCAAGAAAGATTAGACTAGCGCCCTCCTTGCTAGCTTTCCAAAGGCAGGTGAAGACTGTTTGGACTGTAGTAACGCACTCTATGTGAGGCAGCCTTTGAAAACTGTTCAGAAACTTTAGCAGGTCCAAAATGCAACAGCCGGAATGCTGACCAGGGCCAGTTATAGGGAGCGTATAATTCCCTTGTTAAAACAGCTTCACTGGGTACCGGTTCGTTTCTGGGGAAAATTCAAAGTGCTGGTCATGACCTATAAAGCCCTGTATGGATTAGTTCCCAACTATCTGAAAAACCGAATCCCCCCCTAGGTACACGCCACAGACCTCTAATATCTACAGTGGAAGGTTTTCTCTTGTCCTGCCACCATTACTGGTTCACTCAATGAGGACATGAAAGACAGCCTTTCTTTCTGCTCCCACTCTCTGGAACTCCCTCCCACAAGAAGCTAGGCTGGTCCTCTCCATGTTTTCTTTTCATCGGCAGGTAAAAAGTTTTTTGTTTAAATTGGCTTTTAATGTGTAAGCAGTTTAGCATCTTATTGGAATGTTTTGTTTATCTTTTTTAATTGTTATATGTCTTTTCAATGATTTTATACTGTTTTATGTGGTGATTTTTATTTAAATTTTTATTGTGAATGTTTTTTAATTGACTCTGTCTAGGAGCCACCTTGGGTCCCACTCTGGGAGAAAGGAACCATATAAATGAAATAAAAAGTATGATAAACTCCCAGATCCATGCGGGATACATTCCCAAACTATACACAAATATGCAAAACTGGACCTAGTGAGCCCCAGGTGTGGTAAAATGGCAAGGAAGAGATGGGAGGCAAAAGAATTAATGGCCAGCTTCTCCTTCCTTCTTGCTTTCCTTCCCATCCTTCTAATGGGGCTTGTCAAGCTCCCCATGAGCCCCTCGTAGTTCTCTCTAGTCATGGAATGAGGAAAACTTCTTCGTGCTTTGAGCAGCAGTTGGCCAACCAGCCACAACCACCAATCTCACCTGTATCTGGCTCATCACCAACTTCAGTTCATGTTTCTTTGCCAAGGAAGGAGGCAGATACTCCTTTCTCCACAGAGAGAAGTCCAGAGGACCTAGATGAATGAAGCCATGTGCCTCTCTTGATGGTGAGCTCTGCATTGAGCTCTTATGTGTGAGAACAAAAGGAAGAAAGACCAAATGCCCGACTGCTCGATTGCTGCTCACAAGGATGCAAAGGGAGCACCACAACGGCATCCAGCTTGCTATCACCTCCAGTTTATGCTTCTCGGCCAAGAAAGGGGACATACATGCTTTTCCCAGCAGAGAGAAGTACAGGGACCTAGATATGTGAAACTGTGTGTCTCTCTTGGTGGTAGACAACTGCACTCTCATACATGAGAACAAAAAGAAAGACCATATAGCCAACCACTTAGTTGATGCTCCCAAGGATACAAAAGGAGCAGTGACTAGCTACCTCTCACATGCAACAATTTGGTGCTCGCCATCAAGAAAGGTGCTCAGTTTTATGCAGCCAAGAAGGATAAATTGGTGAGCCAGGTGCAGCCGAGGTAGATGCTGCTGGCATGGATTGTGGGTATCAGTCCCATGGATATGGAAGTCACACTGTAGGTAAGTAAGTAAGTATAAAATGCTTTTAATTCTATTGACAATTTAATTCTAATTTTAACTTTTCTACAATGTAGCTGTATCTGCTTTAACTTGCAATTTGTAAACTGTTTTGAGTTCCACTGCTGGAGAAAAGATAATAAACCAATAGCCCAATTTGAGTTACTGTATATTGCCTTTGAAAACTGCTTGGAAACTTCAGCTGGCCCAAAGAGCTGTAGTCAGAATGTTGACCAAGGCTGGTTATGAGGAGCACACAATTCCAGTGTCAATTGGTCTGCTTCTAGGCATAATTTAAAATGCTAGTTATGATGTGCAAAGCCCTTTACAATCCAGGCAAAGGCAAGTTGGAGAACAACATTTCTCCAATGTGAGCCTGCCCAGAAATCCCACCGCCCTCATAGGTACATCTGGTGGGAACATGAGAGGGAGGTCTTGTTGATATACTCTGGAACTCCTTTCCTAGGGAGCCTAGATTGCCTCCCTTCTTGTCATACTTGTATTGGAAGGTGGAGATTTATTTTTTTCTGGCAGGCATTTGGGAACCAAATGTTTATAATTAAAGGGCTTTTAATAGTGTGCTAAAATGTTGTTCTTTCTTGCATTTTAAATAGCTATACTTTGAACTGTCTTCAGTTCTATAGCCTGCTTATATTTTAAATAACCTGTTTCTTTTCCTAATATGTATTTGGATCTGCATCTGGCTTCATTTTTTTAAGCTGACTTTGGTCTAAGTTGAGGGTAGGTGGTCAAACTGGTCCTTCATTTATGTGAAACAGATTCCTTTTACTTCATGTATTTTTCAGATGTATTGATTTAGTTTAGAGATTAAGAGTGTAATTCTAACTCACAAAATGGCTAAAGGCCAGCTGTGCTGACACCAGGCCAGCTAAAACTGTGTTCAGTCCACACACCCCTCTCAACCTGAGGTTGATGGAAATAACTGAGGACTACACTTACTGTGGTATTATGCCAACACAGTGGCTATCCTCCAGGGTGTAGGAAGTTAGGATCTGCCCTAATTTAGCTCCTCCCTCCCTCACTGCCCCTTTTAAAAACTAGTGTGAGCTTATTTAAGAAAGCAGAGCAGTTGTGCCAGATGGTAGAAGAGGGTTATGCCAGCAGAAGGCCAATTTAGCCAACACAAGAGGCTTTGGTCTATTCCTAACCCTCTACTGCTGCCACATATTTGAGATAGGTTTGCACTTAGGGTTGGCATATCCCGGATTCTGCCGGGACATTCACGGTTTTCGGCCGTTTTGTAAGTCCCGGCCCGGGTTCAGGCAAATTCCCAGCTCCCGTTGCTGCCACCACAACTATGCAGCAGTGGCGGCCTGCAAGGCCTAGGTGCCTCGCTAGGCCTTGCTGGCCTTGGATGGAGCTCAAGGTAGGGCCTCCATCGCCGCCTACCAAATAGGGCGGGGCCTCAGCCAGCCAAGGGAGCCCCGAGAAGCAAGGCCTCTAGGCCTCTCCTCCAGCAGCGGTGAGCCGCGTGGGGGCCAGCCAGCTGCCTGAGGCTCCATGCCGCACTGCAGGCGGTGGTGGAGGAAAGGTCTTACCGCAGTGGCCTCTCTCCTTGGGGCTCAGCCAGCCAGTGGTGAGAAGGCTTTGCAGGCCGGCTGGGTCCCAAAGAGAGGCTGCGGCAGCAAGGCCTTCTCCAGAGTATTAATATTAGTATTAATAATCATGGTGTAAGAGAAATGTGGCTTTTAGAATTGGTAAAACTAAAAATAAATCTGATTACAGTATTTATTTCCAAACATATTTTAATCAAGTCCATTTCCCACACCATCCTTGCCTGGGACTACTAGAGATTCACATGCATTTCAGAGGTCCACCCTGGATACCTATACTTCTGGCTATACATGTGAAAAGAGGCAAACCATTCTACGTTAGTATAAAAGAGTTGGCTGCATTTCAGTATACATAGTGCTCTGCCTTAATTTGGTCAAGATACCATAAACAGTGCTTTTAATGTATTGATTCACTGCCTTCTATGTTTGTGGGGCTCTCTGAAAGATTTGAAAGAATCCACTTCAGAACATCAGTCTATGGACATAAAAATAAAAATATATCATGCAAGTGTACCACCTTTAACTCCTTGTGGGCTAGCACATGAGTCTTTCCATATAGCATATAACAAGCCACATAGCATTAAACTGACCAATATGGTTCTTCTGCTGCTGTCATGCAAAAAGGTCTTAGCCAACTGCTTTTACCATTTGTAAAATAACAGAAGACTGATTTTACACATGTAGGTAAACTGCACTACTAAGGAAGTTAAGCATATATGACATGCTAGTGCAGACTGGTTTTGTCAGGTTGTCAAAAGGAAGAGATCACCAAAACAAAATTGACTTAATCATGCCATTTGAGGAAAACTACTTCACTCTTCCAATTACATACATCCTGATCAAAAATGGTTAGGAAGTGAAGCAGCCAGAAACATGCTTTATTTTGTATAACTTTAGTGTATAAACAATCATCTATTGAATGCTTACAGAGACATCTGAGAACGTGATGGCTTGTGTGGGGGTGGATGGGGAAGTGGGGGTGTATGTGCGCATATTATCAGTCAAAAGATTAATATTCATTTAGATTTTCATGGCCCATTTCACTTGAAACAGCCACCATAGCTTGGTCAGTTCATGCAATGCTTTTTTCATGCATACTGCCCATTAGCAGCTGCCATGCAGCTTTGTTATGCTGCTATAAAAGGCTAGCAGGAATTTTGAAATGTGGCATGACACAAACCACACAAGAGGGACCAATTCCCTATGGCAAGCTGCTACATATCAACACACCAAACAGCTGCCACATGACTGCTACTCTGAGCACTCATTTTGTGTGAAGCAAGGCATAAAAAGAAAAGGCTGGCTGTATTAAGTACCACTCTAAACCACCTGTAAGAAGGAGAAGAAATTATAACGAAAAGATATCCTAAGTATCTTGAACATATGGAAAGAGATATTCATTTACCATTTAGTGCCATATATTTTGAACAAACAAAATTAAAAATGTAAGGAGAGCCATTCTGGATTAGGGAAGTTGCCTATCCTGTTTCCCACAGTGGGTAACTAGATGCTCATGCATTACCACAGGAGAAGCCCTCTTCCACTGTCATTTCCCAACAACTGGTATTAGGAGGCACAACACTGCCTTTCATCCATTTTGTCTATCCTGAAAGACATACCATTCAGCTTCAAAGGCAAGACTCTAGGTTCTTAGTCTTGGAGGGCAAAGTCTTCTTATTTCCTCCACACCATGCATCATTTTGCACATACTTCTCATGTCATTAATCTGCATGCCATGTATCTTTCTCATGTCATTAATCCCCAAACTGTAACTTTTCTGAAAGTTGTTCTAGCTACCCCATAACATTGGATACCATTTTCTATACGTTCTCCATCTGTATAGTAAAGTTTCTGAAACGTTGTAAATATGACTACACCCAGTATTTCAAGAGTGGCCATGAAATGAAATCTGTTCAAATGTGGCTTCTTCCTACACCATGTCAACACATATCAACCCAGCTACATGTATTCATGACACACATTACTACAGCAGTAAAGGAAAAAGCTACAGGGTAGTAGCTCTCACTCCATCATAGTGATGAGCTAATTTGGCAGGGGCAGACCTCTGTGGGTTCACTTCTTCAGCTGCTTTTAAAATCTTCCAGTTTCCTCTCTCACCCTCCCCATTTCCCCCTTTGTCTTCAGCCTACTTCAGTAGATGCAAATCCAATCAAAAATCCATCAAACTGTGATATTTTTATTGGCCATTCAAAATTCACAATACTGTATACATGTTGCAAACTTTCAAAGCTTTCCTGGCTTCTTCATCAGGTAAGGTGTTACAAAACAAACAGGCCTGTGACCTCCCAATGGAGACATATAGGACTGAAAAGTAAGTGTCTTTGTTGTGAGGCAAATGGATGTTAAATTCCCTGGATTTTGAAAATCTCCCAGTTGCCACATGGTCAGAAGGTGCCAGCCTGCAAGATATGCCTCTCCATACCATCTTAACTAAGAGAAACAGCAAAATGCAGGCCGATGACTAACATCTTCAAAAAAAAAATTCTCCTATTTGGTTTGTAACTCCTTGACTGATGAAGAAGCCAATGAAGCTTTGAAAGCTTGCAACAGGTATATTGTGCATTTTGTTTGGCCAATAAAGGTATCACTATTTGGTGGATTTTAGATTGGATTTCGGCTACCCTTGGATGTTTTCAGTAGATACAAAATGGGTTGAAAATGCAAAAGTGGTTTTCTCTCAATTAACTCAGCAGCATGGAAGAGGAAAGGAAAGGACAAAATCTTGTCCTTTCCACTAGGTTCAGGTAAGAGCAAACTGCTGCAGCCTCTCCTAACCTGTGTGTTCTTCCTTGCCACCTTTTGCATACTGACCACACTCTGACATTGCTGGGTCAGGCAAGTCCTGGTTTTCCTCTATGAAATGTTGGTGGCTATGGGATTTTATTGGAGATAATTTTTTGAGATCCAAGCGGGTTGGAAAACAACAAAACTTGAAAATAATAATGCTGTAATGTCATAAAGCAACATCAATGTTCTAGAAAGCTTTGACGCAATGGTGCCAACAGAAGTACGGCACTTATCCCACCCATCCAAAAAAGAGGCTAAAATGCATTACTGTACATACTATCTTCTATAGGACTGTGGTCATTCCTTCAGACATATCATAACCTCTGCCCTTCTGTAAAGTAGACCATGAGACTGCTAGAAGAGAGATTGAGATCTTCTAAGGTAGATCTCAACAGGGGTTAAATATATAGTGCTGTATACTATTCTGTTGGGCTGTACACAATACAGGTAAGTACTGAGAAGGGTAGATTTAGCACAGCAGGCAAAGCACACAGTACCAGCCCAAGAAAAGGCATGTGAGTATCACACAGATAAGAATCATCTGCAGCAGCAAGAAAAGGCAGACAGCATGCACCATGTACTCAGAAAGGAACGCTGGTTACTTCCTTCCAGCTATGCGAATGAAACCTGAGCATGAATAATTTCACTCAAGTAAAAGGAGGCAATTTTGGAATAAATGACTTGAAGAATGTAGCACACAAAGAAAGAAGGAAAAAACAATTCATTCCTGAAAGGTAGCAAAGAAGAGAACCAAGAATCTTGAGAGAAAAATGAATGCTAGCATAAGTGTTTTAAATGAATAAAGATGGCAAGGAAAGGGAGAAGCCGCTCTTAATTTAGCAGCCTGCACGCCGCTGCTGGGTGTATGAGAATGTCTGTGTGCATGTGCGTGCAGACAGAGACAGCTCAAAAATCTGAGTTGGAGAAGCAAAAAGCTGTGGCATATTTCCAATTGTGCAACCTCATTTGATATTGTAATGCATGTCATTCAGAACAGCCCTTCATAGCTTTTGCCTCAAGCGTGGGCAACCCTCCAGACAGACTCAAGAAATATTTTTTTTCCAATGTGACACATGCTCTGAAGAGGCCTCTTACAGCGGTAACACATGACCCAGTAATGGGGTGCTGACCCTCCAGTGCAAGCATTATCTGACAATAGATTTAATCCTCTGCTAAGCAAAGCAATTCAAAACAAAAACCAATCCCTCCCACCCTCCTCCCAACCTTAGCCAGCTAAATTCTACTTCCACACATGCTCTCCTTGGCTTTTACAAAAGGACTTTAGTAACTGCCTACAGAATTTCCATCTGGCCTAATAAATTATATTCCAAAATATAAACATGTTGTGGAAAATATACCTGTGTAACAATGGAATAATGACAAGGTCACAGATTATTCCATTCATAAATTTTCCATGCAAAACAGTCAATAGCTCAGAGTGCCACCAGGAAACTGTGTGAGTAACTTATTTACAGTCCAAATCCACACACACACACACACACACACACACACAGTATAACATTTGAGAAAAACTTGTGCTTTTCTTTGATGTATCTTCTATCTCTCTAAACACCTCAGAATGTTACCAATGAACTATCGCAAATTCTAGCGTAACATTATAAACCAGAATACAGTTTATTTCATGAAAATATACATTCATTCCAAGAATAATGAGTTAGGAGATATATTTATTATAGTATAGTTTTAAATTTGATTTTATACCTTTCAGAGGGCCTTGTTTAGTGCCTTCTGTTTAGAAGACATGGGATACCAGTCTTAAGACTAAAAAATAAAATAAAAAATAGATGAACAAACATTATAAACTATAAAGTCTTCCAGAATTTTTCACTTACTTTCTTATACGTCACTTAAGAGAAGCAACTAAATATTGCAAATCTAATAATGTTTCTTCCTGTAACAAGAGTGGATTCCACAGCACCACTACTGACAAAGAATGCGTCATTAACCAAAGACTTAGTATCATTTTCACCCTATAAATTGAATTCTCTGTAGTGCTGCAAGGAGTACAGATGGGGGAACTGCACACATTAACAATACACATACCAGATGGAATTGGGACATGCGCTTCAACTAGAAAAGAGTAGTCTGGAGTTACAGTAACAATCTAAAAGAAAGGTCTTAAAGCCAACATACAACTGGAAATAAATTTCATTTTGCTTCTGGAAATGAAGTATAGCTAATTTCAAGATTATTGTGTGCAGATTAATTTTCATTTAAAGCAATAGCATAATCTCTGTCTGCTACTCCCCCCACACATGCCTAGGTTCAGTGTACTTTAACTGGACTTCTTTATCAGAAAGGTGTCACTTTTCTTTCTCATACCCATACACTGTAATACCTGCACACTGTGCACTCAGACATGACTGGGGGCACATCTACACTGTAGAAATAATGCAGTTTGATACCACTTTAATTGCCATGGCTCCATTTTACAGAATCGTTGGATGTGTAGTTTTGTGTAGCAGAGAAAGCTAAAGACCTTGTAAAACTGAAAATTCCTGGATCCCATAGGATGGAGCTACAGCACTTTAAGTGGTATCAAACTGCAAACTGGGCATGTGTGGATAGTTTTACAGTGGCGTAAGTCTTGCATAAACCTGGCTTTGCACAACTGATGATGTTCAGAAGTAGATTAACCTGAATTAACTTCACAGCTGGCAAAAATTTAGGAAAGATTTCACAAACTTAATTTTCTATTCATTATACCACAATGCCCACTCAAAACAAACTACAAGAAACAGAACTATAATTCTGGAAAAATGAAAGAACTGAGACACAGGAGTGGACAGAATCCAGATGAGACAGCTAGATACAACTCAGGTAATTACACCTGTCATTAGCCCTGATCACTCTATAAAGGGGGGGGGGTACCATTAAAATAAGCAGAATTCAAGCAAATTCAGCAAAAGCTGTTATCGCAGCCAGGGTAATCAGATGTCCTTTTCTGGGACATGCCCTACATTTCAACCCTCTGTCCAGAAGGAATTCCAAAATGTACTCCATTTTGAGCATGACTAAGAAGCATGAATTCATATTTATATCAGTGTTTTCCAGCTTTTATTTTGTAAAATGCCCTAAATTTTTCTTGGCTATCCTACATTTGTGGTTAGGACATCTAGTCACTCCGATTGCAGTTATGCCTGTCATTGAAGAGGACATAGGAGAGAAGACTCTAGAGTTTATCTGAATTACAAATAATATTACAAGGTTTGCTATGATTGGACTCTCTTCTTTGCTCTAGCATTTAAGTCCTTAAGTTAAGCTTCTTGGTTTACAAAGAGCAATTACAATCAGTGAGAGGAGCTAATGGTAACAAGATGGCAAAATACCTCAGTCATCTTGTTTTCTATGCAACACCACAACATCAGGGTTCAGATGTGCTGTATTTCAGGAAAATACGAGCATATTATATATGTCTAACCAATGGTCCTATGTATTTCTGCCTTCCTTTCCCTCCCTTCCTTCCTCTTTTCCTGCCCTTTCCCCCTTCCTCTTAATTTCAAGTCAAATAAATGTTTGTGGGCCACAGGACAAGGGCCAAATGGAAAATAAAAAGTATATGCCAAACAAAGGAGCCCAACCTCACCCATAGCGCCCTTACTAGGAAATAGATTTCCAGAAAACCTACTACCAAACTGATTTCTACAGGCAAACATGAAACAGAGAGCTATGTAGGTAAATGAAATATAAAACAACAACAATCTGTTACTCTGTGCAGAACCAAAATCTAAGAAGAATATAGATACAGTACTTGTCAGAATAAGGGGATGGGAGAGGACCAAAGTACACATACGTGTAAACAACACTCCCCATTTTGAACAAAGATTTCCCAAACCCATCCACTGTGATCTTTTCGTTAAAGCATGGGTACCTTGGGACTCTTCCTGCAGTTAGTAAGCGATGCAAGTGTTTGTGTAGGAGAGTGTTAGCAGGTAAATTAAACCATAAAGATCTGTTGACAGCACAGAGTACCACTATTATTCTTACTCAATGACAAAATAGGAGTCTTCTGGTTCTTCTGGGATGGCAAGTCCTCACATCACACTAAACCACCACTTACGATGATGAAGAGAAGTCACAGCTGGGAGCTTTTGTGCCCCCAGCTTTTCTAAACCCAGCAAAAGCCCCTACTGCCCCAATTTAAAAACAAAACAACAAAATGCATTTTAAACCCTGAAATGCCTATATACTGCTCCTGAAAAACCCTTAGGAACAGTGAATTTACACATTTTTTGACACATTCCTGACCTACCATCAAACTGGGAAGTCACAAAATGACAAGTTATTTCTAGTTGTTATTTTTAACTGGTTTTGTGACCAAAATTGAGCCTGTTGGTTGGTGGGACGAGGTTCAGGAAGGTGATAAAGGACTATTTGATCTGTTTAAACACTTCATCAGAATGTTTTATGGATGTTGTTCTGGAATTTTTATAGTTATAATAATTTTTATAATTATATTATATATACTATAAAAATTCTAGAAGCATGTATAAAATGTAGATAAATATAGATCTTGATTTAATTTTCTGCTTTTTATTTTCTTACAAATCATAGTTCAGTTGAACAGTATAGTCTGCTAGAAGAGGGAAGGTGCAAAAGAAAAAGGGAAAACAGAACCCACACACCTGCTGTGTTCTGGAGCATGCCTGCAAGGAGATCAGAAATTATCATTTTGTTTTTTGATTAACCATAGTTTAGCATTTTGTTTGATTAATTTTAACTGCAGTTTAACAATTCTACTTCATAATGTAAGGCTTAAAGCTGACTTGTTTAAAACAAACCATAGTTAGGATGAGAGGTTGTGTTGGTTTAGACAACAGAACAAATATTAGTTAAGCAAAAATGAAAGGAAAAAAAAGTCTGAAAAGCTCCTCACAACTATCTAACACGAGCAGACCAGGACTCAATAAGTCTTGTTCATATCCTGTTAAACTGTTCTCAATGAGTCCTGTGTGTATGGGTCCATTAACCATGTATGACAATTAACTACCGTAGACAGAGAAGACTGAACACAGTGTAATCAAAGAAAATGGAATCCTCTGCAATAGAACACACACCTTGTTGTCCAGGAAATATACAGTATTATCAATACTGCAACACATTTTTATTTACAGAGCTTTAGCCTTAGGTAAGAACCTTGCATACTGTGCACAGCATTCTGATACTTTTCTAAGTGGGTTCACAGAGGTCTCTTCAACGCACAGTAGTTGTCTATTGACTGGCTGCTTTCAAATGAAAGACCACACCAGGCCAAAAAAGATGTATGAAGAAGGAATATGCTTAGAAGCAACCACCATCTTCCCAGTGTAGTATACTTCGGTGACTTGAGAGTATACGCTTGGAGCCGCGCCAGAAAGGCTTGACTATATGCAGTATTACCCTTAGGTGGCGGGGTCTGGAACGGATCCCCCATGGAAGGGAAGGGCCAACTGTATTTTTAATAACTTTGCATCTGAAACAAAGTTTATTTACAGTGAATCATCAGAAAGCAAAGGTGTTGCTGCCTCAAGCCATCCATGTGGATGATTTTGGAGTACAGTGGTACCCCGGGATACGAAATACCCACGTTACGAAATTTCCGGGATACGAAAAAATCCCATAGGAAATAACTGTTCCGGGTTACGAAGGTTATTTCGGGTTACGAAGAAAATTTTGGTGCTTTTCGGCGCTTTTTCGCACGAAATCGCGGCTTTTCCCCATTAGCGCCTATGGCATTTCGGCTTGCGAATGCTTTTCGGGTTACGAAAGCGGCGGCGGAACGAATTAATTTCGTAACCCGAGGCACCACTGTACTTCACAATTCTGATTAAGGGATACTCAATCTGTAACGTATATTGTTGTAGATACATGTTGTTTTAATTTATACTGTAAGCCGTTTACGGTCCATATGAGGAAGTAGGATGGGTATTACTTAATTAATCAATTAAAACAAGAGGGGCACACCCACACATGCTTAAAGGATTGGCTGCTGGCTAGCAGACCCTTTCTTTGCCAAGCTGCATACGCGAAAGAAGAGCTGTTGCCATGGCCCAGCAGCACAGTCTGTCACAGAACTTTATCATACTAGGGGGATCCCACAGGAAAACGGAAGTTAAATGCAATTTATAGTACAGTGGAACCTCGCCATACGTGGGGGATCCGTTCCGGATCCCGCCGCGTATGGCGATTTCCGCCTATGCTCGAGCCCCATTGTAAACAATGGGGCTCGTGCACAGCGGCGCGGAGCGCAACGGACGCGCGCGCCCATTCAACTGCATGGGACGCGCTGCCCCTTCTGCCCCGCGCGCGCCCAGCGGCTTGAGCGCATCGCTCAAAGCCGCTTATAAAAAGTCCGCGTATGTGGAGGCCCCACTGTACATTCAGATTTAAACCAACTTGCAAATTCAGTAAGTTTATCACACTAGGGACTGCCCAAATGAAAGAACACGAAGTTAATCCAAACGCAAAGCAGAGGAAAAATGGCAGCTTCTTTACTTTCGGATTGTTCTGAAAGTAAAAAGCACCCAGTTTTCTCTGCTTTGCATTAGGATTAACTTCTCACGTTAACTGCGACGTCAGTTCACCCCACAGCTTTAGAAGATCCAGGGAGGATGTTCAGTAGAGATTTGGACAGTGGTGGTTAATCACTTCCATCAGGCTCCTCAGGTTGTGGGCCTGCACTGGTGTGCTGCTCTCTATTGCTTGCATTTATTGACTGGATGAGGGCCACCCACAATCTGAAATGCATGTCAGGCAGAACAATGGCACTTAAAAATATATAAATACAATATGCAGCATACACTAGTACCGTCTATATATTTCATGGCACGGGATATAAACTGAGACTCATCAGAGAGGAACTAAGTATACATGTACACTGCCTCTGAATCTATGCTGTCATATTTTAATCATTCACAGTATAGTTTGAGACAACACCAAATAATTTCTCAGTGGTCAAGAACTAAAATGCTAACAAACTGCTACTATTCATTAGCGTTTTGTGCATGAAATACACCTCCTTTTTGAGATGCTGGGTGAGCATTAGAAACAGAAGATGTTCACGTCTTAAAAATTGCTGACATATGCTACAGCCCCCAAAGGACAGAACAAACAGCCAAGAACACAAAAGCAGAGATTAAGTCCAGATGTACAGGCGCAATACAAAATTGGTGATGGATCAATGGACATGTGGACACTATGCAGCAACACTTCAGAAGCTCACTACTCTCTAATCCATATGCCATATTCTCTTGTTGCCTTGCTAAATCCACACCCACAATGGCCCAGTGCCTATGAAATCCTGCCACCCTCCTAACCATGGTAAGGAAGGCATAATAAACAGGCTAAGGACTACACGCTTCCTTCCTTCCTTCCTTCCTTCCTCCCTCCCTCCTACAGGAAATCACCCATTTCCAGTGTTTTGATTTAACTATGTTAAATGTGCTCTTCATCAGTGTTTTAAGTTGGCTTCCAAAGAAACATGTGAAAATCTAGTGTGCTAAACACGATTGAATCTCAGTGTTACATTTTGAAGGACAATTGAAGAATCAGACCACTATTAGTAAAAAGGTGAAGGACAAAAACACCTTGTATCTCATTAATGAGAACTACATCATCCTATTGACCTAGTGTGGTATAGTGATTTAAGTGTTGGAATGGGGCTCTGGGAAATCAGGGTTCAAATCCCTCCTCAGCTATGGAAACCCACTGGGTGAATTTGGGCAAGCTGCATACTCTCAGCCTCAGAGGAAGGCAATGGTAAACTCACTCTAAACAAATCTTGCCAACTCCCATGATAGGTTTGCCTTAGGGCTGCCATAAGTCAGAAATAACTTGGTGACACAACAACAACAACAACAACAACAACAACAACAACAACAATATCCTGCCACTGCTCTGGACAAATTCTGAACATTTACAATCCTGGAGCACAACTGAGGCTGCCTTTTCAAGGGACAGCTAGAACTGCAATAACAACAACAAATAAATAAATAAATAAATAAGAAAGATGTGAATCTACAGAATCTTCTGTTGTTCAGGCCAATCCATCCATCAATACATACCTTCCGGTCAGGCTGCTTCTCTCTGCTTCAGTAAGGATCTGTCAATCTGTAACTAGCAAGTTTCCCCCCCTCTGTTAAGTTAAATTTGTTGTTCTTGTGTGCCCTCAAGTCGTTTCTAACATTTGCAATCCTATCTTGGGTTTTTCCTGCAAGATTTGTTGGCAGGAGGTTTGCTTTTGCCTTCCACTGAGGCTGAGGGAGAGTGACTTGCCCAAGATCACTTAGGGGCCATAAAAAACCGGATTAACCATGGGAAGTTCATATTGGCCCCAATCCTTCCACAAGCAAAATCGAGGCTTTCACACCCGTTCAGGGGCAAATGCCCCTTGGCACGAGTCTTTTGAAAGCAGAGTAAAATCTGTATCTTTTGAGAAAAACCAGGTCTGGCAAATATGAACTTTGCCCCGGTCATGATCGGATCAAGTTCAGGGGAGGGATTTATGTCAGAGGGAGGGAGGAGGAAGCTGGTGAATGCCTTTGCTACACACAACACACACACACCTGCAGGTTTTTAAATTTGACAGAATATGCGCACACTGCTGCCAGTTTGTTTTTAAAGAAGGGGGGAAAGTACTCATTCCATTGGCCAATGGCTGTAGGAAACATCACCTTTGATGAAAGCATAAGTGAATTTGATTGACAGCAAAGGAGCCTTCTTTTTAAACCAGTACTGAAAACGTGAACTTCAGAGCGGTAAATTACCCCGATTAAGGTAAATGATAGTGGGCACTTTCTTCCGGAGAGATTCGGGAGAGGGGGACCTGGATCTGCCCAGTTCCATCCAGAGCAAATGGGCCAGTGGGAATGGGAGCCTAGTTGGTTTCTACGGATGAGTGGGAATTTGAACTCTGGCCTTCAGCATCATAGTTCAAAACTCAAACTACTACAGTATATCACATTGACTCATTATGTTAACTATGCTGCCTAAAACCCTTTCCTGATTGTCATAGTCTGCCATTTTACAAAACAGATGTCTTCAAAAAGTGCTCACTTCAGTCCTGAAATTTATTTTTAAAATCCTAACACAAAAATAAACCATGTACAGAAAATTTTGGTAGCATAACTAGGTAGGTTGCTACAAAACCCACACATCTAAACAGGTGTTTTATTATTCCTGAAGTTACCAGGTCTAGTAATTAAATACTTGAACATATTTATAAGTTTTTCACTCCATGTTGCTTGGTCTTGTTCAATAAAAAGTGAACACTTGTGCAAAAATGTTTTACTCTTGGCTTTTATGTCATAAACGTGATACTAAAAGTTTGAAAAGCGGGTAAGTCTTATTGCTTAAGCCTTCAGGTATTTTTATACCCCACCAACTTATCTTAAAAATAAATGAAACGCTCCATAAATAATTATATTTTAATAGTCTTACAGGAACAAAGTTTCCTTGAACAAATGTTGATGTAAAAATACGGATAGTGTTTAACGGGAAGTTTTCAAACCAATACAGATGGTTCTTTGGGTTTGGGCATAACCAAATGACTTTAAAAACTCCACATGCATGCCCTGAAGTCTTTTAATCAAAGAGTGTTGTGGCCACCCACATGTAATGTTCTATGTTTGTGCCTGATGAAGACAACACTCCTGCTACCCACCTCACATTTAATTTCACATTTTTACAACTTCAACTCTGAGAGGAATTGTAGAAACAGTTCTTTTTTGGGAAACAAATCAGGATGGCAGCAGAGGCTGCATCTGTATTGCAGAAACAATCCAGTTTGACACCACTCTAACTGCCATGACTCAGTGCTATGGAATTCTGGGAACTGTAGATTGTTGTGCCACTGGAATACTCTGGCACAGAAGGCTTAATGTCTCACATAACTACAGTTCCCAGAATTATATAGCATTGAGCCATGGCAGTTAAAGTGGTGACAAATTTGGTCATTTCTGCATTGCAGATACAGTCAGAGACTCCAGATACAGTACAGGACACTTGGGAAGGGATATGATCTTGGGCAGCCATTCCTATTCTTCATGTCAGGACCACTTGCTAATAAAAGTACATTTGTAATTAAATATCACTACCCGTCACTACTCTCTGTGTTGAGCGCTAGCATGCAATAGTGGTATGAGTGTTGGACTATGACTCTGGAGACCAGAGTTTGAATCCTGGCTCAGCCATGAAACCCACTGGGTGACCTAGGGCAAGTCACACTCACTCAGACTCAGAGGATGGCAATGATTTTTAAAAGAGAAAACAGCCCTTGTGTGCTGCATTTTTATTTGATGTTTTTAAATACAGTGGGTCCGCCATAACCGTGAGCTAGCCATATGTGGACTGAAGTACTTGTAAAGGTAACCTCCTCTGCACGAATCTTGCCAAGAACACTCCAGGTTAGGTTTGTCTTAGGGTCGCCATAAATCATAAATGACTTGAACCCACACAATAACAACAACCCTTCATGTCAGTTTTTCTTCACTAGTTTCTGACCAGGGGAACAGAGCGCTGCAATGCCCAGCTTTAGTACTGATCCACCTCCTCCCCCTCCATTTATACTTTATAAACCTATAGGTCACTAACAATCTAAACCTATATAGCAGACTACCTATGAGACCAAACTGCAACCACTTGAAACTAGTAACTGAACATCACATTAGTTCTCATTCAGCTAATGAACTCCCTAAAAAGAAAACAATTCTTATTTTCCAAATTATACAGGGGAGGATGAGACTGTACCAGTTTCATTAGATTTGATGATGAACGCAGTGCACACAAACAAGGACCTATACAGTCAGTGAGTAAAGGTCAACTATGTGAAACACACCAAAACCATGCCTGGAAGTGAGTTGCAAACCATGATTAATCATACATAGTGAAGCCAGTGAATCTACTGAAGAGAAGGCTGAGTAGACAAACCGCTTTAAATTATAGGCTGCCTCACTGTTTGAAAGAGCAAGCCAGGAGTTTGGGTTTTACAATACAACTAGCTCAAAACATGGTTCAGCATTTTGTCTACTTTGAACCATTCTCCTTCCTAAGATGGGAGTGCAAAATAATTAGTTCGTCTAATACTGGGATTAGACATTTAGATGTGTATGCGGATTAATCACAAGTAACTTTACCATGTTCATAGGAACAGGGTTGATTGTGCATTGTTGTTTTTTAAAAAAGAAATCTACCTTGTTATATGATGTATTTTGCTGAGAGGGAATACAAAATACAGCCTCATGAATAAAAACCAAGAATACTTACATTATATACTTCAATTTTACAGCCATCTATTTCATGTCTAAAGCAACATTAGAAAGAAAGCTATTTCCCATGAGGATGAGATTCTCTCTTACAAAGAGGCCTCTGAAAAACTGATTATCACAATCCCAAACCCTGGGCTTATTAAAATTGTAGCTGAAATAGCAGATAGTAACATTCAAAATTACAGTGCAGGTTCCCTTGGGTTCCCTTGGGCTTGCTGATGTGTTATCCTGTTTCCCAGAGTTCGAAAGGCTCCCGTTGAATGCTACAAATAGTTTCCTGACATCACACAGAAATATCCTCTTCTGATTTTAACGTTTCCACATGGTGGAAGAGAAACAAAGGCACACTGTTAACAACAGGACAGGGATCATTCTATACCCTGTGAATATCTAGAAGCAACAAAGGAAATACCTACTAAAGCAAATACGACGCTAAATTAACACATCTGTTTATGAAATCCTTTCTAGCATACTACAGCTGGAATAATGACAAGGGCTTGCTTCAGAAAAAAACATGGTTTATACTTAAAAAGGGGGCCTTCTAATCCTCTTCTCCTAGTCTCTCCTTTCCATCCATGTTCCAACTGAAATCCTCTTCAGAATAAAACCCAAGCTGGCAACCTATGGTTTGAGAGCTTTCCCTCCACAAGAGCAATGTAGGACACATTTTGAAGCATACATATCATCCTGTTTTGGAGGACCCTACAATACTGGTTTGCTCTATTTATTTATGCATTTATTTTTATTATTTAGTTTATGTCCTGTCTTATTTTATACAAGTTTTAAAAAATAAACAAACAATAACTCTATAATTCTATGGTTCTATTTAAAAAGTCTGATTGAGGAAGAAACCAAATTACAGCACAATGCAGGGGGAGATGAACAGTGTAAGTGCAAGTTTGGACATGTGATGCCAAATCAATTCAGTTGCAAGTAAAACAGACACAGGTGTGGAATGTTAATACTCTTTCATGTGGACTACAATAGCCTATTTAAAAAGTTAAACAATGGCGGGTTATAAACCACCGCTTTGAGGCGGTCTGCCGCCGCCGTTTGCTCCGTGCGGGAGCCGCAGCAGCCACACCGCATGGCTCCCGCACGGACCGAAAAAGAAGCTCCAAAATGGAGCTTCTTCTTGCGGCGCCTCTGTGACATCACGAGGTGCCAGGGGCACATTCGCGACGTCACAGACGCCACAACACGTTCGGACGCACAGCGTCCGATACGTAAAGATGGCGCCGGCCGTGTGGAACGGCCAGCGCCATATTGTATGGACAGAGTCCGTATTAGAGCCAGGGGCGTCTAGGAGAGACGCCCCTTTTTTAAAATGGGACGTCCTGCGGACGTCCCAAGTGGCAGTTTATAACCCGCCATAGTCATTTCATAGCCCCTACGAACACCTACTAAGAATATTTGCCAACCATATCACTTAATTTCCCCCTCTTTCACAAAAAGGTTAGACTAATTCCTATGGAGGTAAACCTAAAAGTAATCCTAAATAATGCAAAATTAATGAGGTTCTGCCAATAAAATCTGCATGCATTCTGTCCATTAGTGTAATTTGCCAAACAATATTTAGTTTCAGCAAAGCATCATTTAGAATTTCGGAGTTCTGCTCCTCATCTGTTCTTCTCTGTGTGTGAGCAGTTCTGAGAGCAAAAACTAGGTTAAACCCGCTTCTCATCAAGTCTACTTTAGGAGAAACCAGATGCCATAAAATCTCAGTCATGCTCTATAACCTGGCACTCCCTCAAAGCTTTACAACACAAAGTTCCTGCGCATCACGCCTTCAAGGCCTCCTCTCCTCCCTTCAGACTATCGTGGGGGGAAAGCCACAATAGAGCAAGAAACTTTCCTAAAGAAACTGACAGAATATCAATTGAACACCGACATTATAGAAAACAGGCAGCTAAAGCTACTTTGTGTACTCTAGGCAGGCAGAAATGGTTTGCTGCTAAAACATGATTTTCAGATAGATGTTTCACATTTTTACCAGGCTGAGAAATCAGAGGGAGTTTCTTTATCAGAGACTTTGTAAATTATGGAAGATACTGTATTCCCACCTATTTGTATCTTTATTAATAAAACACTGTATTTCTCAATGAGTAAGTGGTGAAATACGATGCATCAAAATTAGTGCAAACAGAGGTACAAGTAATTTATGCAAGAAGCCAACTGCTGTTTTAATGTTTGTAAACGTGCAGTTGCTCAGACATTAGGAAAATGATCTAGACATGTCCAAAGCAACTGCTGTGGTTGTCAAATAATTGCTGTTCAGAATGAGCACTAATATATATAATAGCACTTTTTTTTACTGAACAAAATCAAAACTATTTTTGATGAAATGAACGCAGCAGACTGTTCAACATTAGGTTGAGATAATTTGTAAAGGGCCACATTGTGAAGTCTGCATTTACAATACATAATATGAGTGAATACAGAGAGCCAGTTAAGGAGTGGTAACTTAACTATGGTGGTCATGCAGCTTCATAGAAAGCCAGTCATCTGTATCATTCCCTCATGCAATGAAAATAATTTTGTCACTCCACCGCTTCCCTGGATTTCCAAACAGTGCTAGAGTAAAATGGACTCAATCTTGCTCAGGTGGAAACAAGTTGTACTTATTAAAGAGAGTGAGGATGCTAGATATATAGGAAATATTTTCTCCCATTCAACCCACAGACTGCACATACAGGAGGAGGGGGACACAAGATCCAAGACCCCTGCATTGTGACTACCAAACAGAGCATTCTGACCCAGGGTAAGGCATATATCCTGAGAAAAGACTCACCATTTACGCCTTTGAGACTCCCATGAATGCCATCGCCATGTTGCCTCTTCTGTGCGTTCTTGAATTCCTTTAGGGATAAGTAAAGGACTTTCCGTACCACCCTTTCTTCCGACCATGGAATTCCATCACTATCATCCTATTAGGACAAGAAAAAGGAGAGGCAGAAACTTATTTAATATTCAAACATTTAAACACACACACACACATAAAACTTCTTAGATGTCAAAAGGAGATTAATTTTTTTTTAAAAAAAGCCTTACAGAATTGTTCTGAGGCCTTGTTCTCCTTCTGGCAGCAGGCTAAACCTTTTTTATTATCATTATTCAGACAAGCTTTTAAAACAGAAAGTTTTTAAAGAGCAAGTCTATAGGATGCTGTACTGTTTAATGGAACTTTTTTTAAAGAGCTTTTCAAAATCTTTTAAACTGAATTTTACTCTTTTATTGAAGTGTGACAGCACTTAGTGTGCTGCAAATAGTTTAATTCTATTTTAATGTTCTCTTTTTGTATTGTTCTTTCAAATTATGAACCACTCTGAATTTCAATTTTTTGGAGAAAGAAGAATATAAATATAATAAACAAACAAACCAATTAATTAATAAATAAAAACCCCTGTGAAATTTCTAGAATGAAGGATTATTTTTGAGGGAAACATCAATTCACTCATGAAGCTGTTGCTATCATCAGCATTAGATTAAGCAAATAATTTGTCCCGTTTCGGACTCCCTTTGAGTTTTGTATTCCCTTACTCTGACACATCAAGATTTCTTAATCTTCTTCTATACTCTTGTCTTCCTATCTTCTTATATAATTCTACATATCCCTGAAACAACTTTCCCCTTTCCACTCAATCAATTCATCTGTCTACTTCTCATATAAAAACACACTCCTCTTTTTATGCACTGCAAAAATAATGCAGCTTGACACCGTTTTAACTGCTATGGCTCAGTGCTATGGAATTTTGGATTTGTTTTGTGAGATATTTAGCCTTCTCTCTCAGAGCGCTCTGGTCCCAAAACATACTGTACTATAAATTCCATAGCACTAAGCCATGGCAGCTAAAGTGGTGTCAAACTGCATTACCCCTGCAGCGCAGATGCAACTTATAAGTATTTCCTGGGCAATGCTAGATATGTCTGTTTCATATTTTCTGTTACCCTCCCAAACTTGATTGGCATAGGGATTCCTCCACTGTAGATACACTTGTGACAAAACAACCATGAGTGCATAACAGTGTGCAAAGAAGCACACATACCCCCACCTGTGCAGATATAAAATCACATGTGACCTGGCCCTCAACCAGAAAAAAAATGCTTTTAGTTACAAAACAGTGATGTTTGGCTATCTTTCTTCAACTGTTATATTGTCGATCCTTGACATTCACAAGGGTTAGGGGCACAAGAAAAGTCAAAATTCATTATTGAGAGCAGTGTGCACATGCGCACCCCCATCTGCCTTCCGAAGCCTCAAACAGCTCTAACAAGCTCCCTGAGGCGTTGGAACAGCAGAGGAGCTTGCATTCGCGGCTCCTTCCTTCCCTTCCAAGGCTTCAAGGTCTGGGGTGTTCTCTGGAGCCTTGGAACGGCAGGAAGGAGGGCACACTTACTTTCCCCAAACCCCTTCCAAGGCAGAGAGCTGCATGGGGAAAGAGGCAGCTCTCTATCCTAGAAAGGGATGAGATTGCACGCACCCTTCCCAGCTTCTCCCTCCTGGGCTTTTCCCCACCCTGGGGGAAAAGCCAGAGAGGGATGAGGAGGAAGAGTGCATGCTCAGCGGCCTTGTGAATAATCGAAATCATGAGTGTCAAAGCTGCAAAAGTTGAGGGACAACTGCAGTTTTCCAGTTTTGCTGACTTTTTAGGAAACTGTTCCTGGTGATAGAGTTTCTCAAGGGCTGCCAAGGGAGAAGATTAGAGTTTTCTGGACGACCTTCATTTCAGAAAGAATAACCTAAGTCATTGCCACAGTTCAGAAAGAAATCAAAACATGAGTATCAGTGATCCAATCCAGAGGACAAGAACATTCACACACTGCATGATAAATATGGTTAAGAAGATGGGGGGGGGGGGTTTTTTTTTTTTTAAAAAACTTCCTTTGGAGATGTCAGAGAGAACTTGGGGACTTGAAGCAACATGCAAAGCCAATGAACAACAAGCATAAATGTTTATTTTCAATTCTATGACAGATTACTTGACTGGGGGAAAAGAAAAACATGGAGCAAAACAGCAGTGATAGCAAAGCAAGTTAGCAATTTGGCAGAAGATGATCATTACACACTAGGGAAACACGGCTGCACTGCAACAGCAGAGATTTATGCCCGCATTACTTTGAACATGAAGCATATGCAGTGAAAATGACAGCATTTCACTTTGCAAAGCAAGCATGGCTTACAAAAACTTACTGTTTGCTATTTTGCTACACAGAGCCAAGAAGAGATAGGGAAAATTATGATGGTAAACCCGACAATTAAAAACCATTATTCTCACTAACAGCACATAATTAGCTGTTCTCCTGTTATTCTGATGGCACAGATAAAGATGAAGCATGGAGAGAGCTGATGTTCTTGTGGTATCCTTCTTGAAGAAATACGACAAGTATTAAGCCTAAAATCTTCAGAAACTAATCATAATTACAGTTACAATCATTCGATCATATTTACAGGTGACACTATTGGACAATGATACCATACAAACTAGAAGACTTGGGAGAGCTATATGTTGAGATCTTTCACTCCACAAATCATAAGAAAGTGGAATGGCTCAAACTGCTCTTTTTGTATGAGAAATGTTCAATAAACTCCATTTGTAATATTGTAACTACTTACAGTTCTTTAATGCTCACAAGTAATATTTCTGGTCACTTGCTATGATTAAATGATCATAAGCAGAACCTCAACTTGTCTACTCTATAACAAGAGAGAGTAGTTTACATCAACTGACACTAGATGTGATAGAGTTGGTATACAATGGGACCCCAAATCTTGGCTTGTTTGAGAGCAACTAACAAGAATCTCAGATTTGGATGGTGTGGTAAATTATCAGTTTCTAGTTGTTTCACCCATTCACCAGTAATAATGTTGTAGAAACGAACATGCTGCACACATCACAGTGTAACAGATAAGACAGGTATTCTCACTTCTTGCTACATGTGAATAGGGATGCCATAACCCGGCGGCCCCCATGATAAACCTGCTTTTGGGGGGCTCCTCCCGGTCCCGGTCTGGTTTGGCCCCCAGCCCCTGGTTCGGGGCCCACGCAGCACCAACCCACTTTCCCCTGCCTCCCCGCGCGGCCGCGCCACCCACACCTCCTCCTCCGTTCCAAGCTGTGCGGACATGTGGAGGAGGCAAAGGAGGAGGAGGTGCGCGGGGGGAGGTGGGGGAGGGTGGCGCGGGCACGCGCAGGAGGCGCACCTCCTCCTCCTCCGTTGCAGGCCACGCCAAGCGGAGGAGGAGGCAGAGGTGCCTGTCTGGCTTGGTGCTCCCTGTGTGCACGGCGCGCGCGCACCAAGGCAGCAGGCACTGGCAGGCAGCCACCCACCACCTCTTCCGCCTGGCACGCCCCCGCGCTGGGCTCTTCCTTGGGCCCGGGAGGCGGAGGCAGAGGAGGAGGCTGAGGTGGGTGGCTGCCTGCCTCCTGCCTTGGCGCGCGGGCGGGGGGAAGAGCGCGCCAAGGCAGCCACCCACCTCCTCCTCCGCTTGGGCCTGGGCTGGGAGGCAGAGGAGGAGGAAGGAGGGAGGAAGGGAGGGAGGGAGGAGGAGGAGGAGGGAGGAAAGAAGGAGGAAGGAGGAAGGGGGAGGAAGGAAGGAAGGAAGGAGGAAGGAGGGAGGGAGGGAGGAAAGAAGGAGGAAGGAGGAAGGGAGGAAGGGGAAGAAGGAAGGGAGGAGGAGGAAGAGGGAGGAAGGAAGGAAGGAAGGAGGGAGGGAGGAAAGAAGGAGGAAGGAGGAAAGGGGAGGAAGGAGGGATGAAGGAAGGGAGGTGGAGGAGGGAGGAAGGAAGGAGGAAAGCAGGAGAAAAGAGGAAAGGGGAGGAAGGAGGGAAGAAGGAAGGGAGGAGGAGGAGGAATGAAGGAGGGAGGGAGGAAGGAAGGAGGAAGGGGGAGGAAGGAGGGAGGGAGGAAGGACAAGGAGGAAGAAGAGGGGGGAAGAAGAGAATAGTGATGATGATGATATCAGCCAGCTTCTGAGGCACGACCAATGTAAGTTGCTCTGATTTTTACAAACTCATGCGCAGTGAAGAAAAAACCAAAGTCCCTTGACCAAGTACACAC
>NC_056525.1:173068926-173087564 GCF_019175285.1 Sceloporus undulatus
AAGGAAGGAAGGAAGGAGGGAGGGAGGAAAGAAGGAGGAAGGAGGAAGGGAGGAAGGAAGGAAGGGGAAGAAGGAAGGGAGGAGGAGGAAGAGGGAGGAAGGAAGGAAGGAAGGAAGGAGGGAGGGAGGAAAGAAGGAGGAAGGAGGAAAGGGGAGGAGGGAGGGATGAAGGAAGGGAGGTGGAGGAGGGAGGAAGGAAGGAGGAAAGCAGGAGAAAAGAGGAAAGGGGAGGAAGGAGGGAAGAAGGAAGGGAGGAGGAGGAGGAATGAAGGAGGGAGGGAGGAAGGAAGGAGGAAGGGGGAGGAAGGAGGGAGGGAGGAAGGACAAGGAGGAAGAAGAGGGGGGAAGAAGAGAATAGTGATGATGATGATATCAGCCAGCTTCTGAGGCACGACCAATGTAAGTTGCTCTGATTTTTACAAACTCATGCGCAGTGAAGAAAAACCAAAGTCCCTTGACCAAGTACACACTTCTGAGAAGTACAGTTGAATCCGAGGGCAAACCCACTTGTTAAATCACCTTGACATATTCAGTGTGAAACCCAAAGAATTTGGTTATGGAATAAGCCTCTGAAATATGCAAGAGATTGCCATGTTAAGTAAAGCCATGTTCAATGCCCAAATGTGCTGTTTGGAATGGGGAGAGGGGGGTGGCCAGAAAGTGAAAGTACATTTCTGTCATCTGTCTAGGAATAATGCCCAAATGTCCTCCATTTTGATCATGCCTAAGAAACATGTATTTATATTAACATTTTTTAAAAGCATCATTTTTTTCCGTGTGTCCTCCATTTTTTAAAAAATGTGCCCGCCATTTGAAAATTTTGTCCTACATTTGTCCCGGTTTGGAGGTCCAGACTTATGGCAACACTACATGTGAACTCAGTCAATGCAGTCATCACCAAATACTATCTACCCTTATTATAATGAAACTATGCATTAGCTACTTTCCATGGAATTAAAATAAATTACAAGCTCCTGCTCAAAGGCTTACAATCTAAATCTAACCAAGGCAGAAAAGGGGCAGGGAGATTGGCGTAAATAACATTGGGATGACTTCATATGTTTACATTCATAATTCATAATCACTGAAACTGCATTCTCTTTTTAGTAACACATGTTTATCTAAAATGCAATGCATGTAGAATTTTGTTAGAAAACAAAAACCTTACAATCTAATTAACTAACCTGAAATCTAATTATTTAGAATGCGAAGCCAGGAAAACACAGCCAGTGGTACTGTCTCATTGGCAGAGTGAAATCTGCTGATGGGATTAATTTTTAAATTATTCCTGGCACACACTGATCTGCAGTGTTAGTGACCTACGAAAGTTACAATCCATCTTCTGGGACATCAACACCATCAGTCTAACACAGAGGACATTGAAAAGGAGACAGAAACAAAAGGTATTTCTGACATGTTGTTGCTCTGGTTGTGGGCAACTTGTCCTTTAGAAGTTGGATTAAAAGGAAATGTGTCCCATCTGTAGACGCTGGAAGATGTAGCTGCCTAGCTACAAGAATACATGATAAATGTTTAAAACCAAGTCTGTATAATAACAGCACTGGAAAACGCATGCAGATTAATCTGTTCTACCAACCAACACCTCCAAAACTAATTCCACAACAATTCTTCCTGCTTTACTGTGATGGATTTTGTTTGCTTTGTTTCATTTGACTGTTTCTTGTAAACAACACTGAAATTCTTTAGGAGTGCAAGGTGGCGAGTTAATTCAATTAACAAGCATTGCAATCAACCAATTACTATTCTCATCCTTTTAACACTATGGTTTGAGAACTGAGTAATGCCAAAAACAGTTTATTATCATATTTCCATTTACCATCCTCACAATAATGTCTTGCAAAATAAACAAACAGTATTGCTATGAAACAATTTGTTCTGTGAAGGTGAAGCAGAAGTAGGTCAAGGTGAGCATGATACATCCACCGATGATTTCAGAACCCTACCTTTGTGGCCCTGTAAACCTACTGTTAATCCCCTCCAAAACTCCTAATCCCTCATTTTTAAAAAATGGTGAAATTTTCAGACAATTTTTACCCCTCCAAACATGTGAAAACATGTTTATAAGTTTAAAAAGCCTCCTCCAAACATATGGAAACATGCAGTTTAAAAAGAAAATCCCAACAAGCATCCCAGAACTCTGTAGTACTGTACTCAAAAAACAAAAACATTCTCCCCTGCAGTCCCTCTCAAAATAGTGACAGAAAGTGATGTAACAACATATCCTGTCACCATTTTTAAAGGGACGACAAAGGAAAACAGAGGGTTGAGCTTGCTTTGGGAAGATGCAGTCCATGGAGGTTCAGCACGGAAGTTGGTCACTGCCTCCCCGCAAGCAGTCGCCCATCCTAGCGGTTAAGATGCCAATTCTGTCAATTGGTAGATTGGAAGGTTGGCAGTTTGAGCGCTGAGTGCTGCATGATGGCGTGAGCTCCTGTCATTAGTCCCAGCCTCTGCTAACCTAGCAATTCAAAAGCATGCAAATGCAAGTAAATAAATAGGTATCACTCCGGTGGGAAGGTAACAGCATTTGGTGCAGTCATGCTGGCAACATGATCACCAGAGTCGTCTCCAGACAACACTGGCTCTTTGGCTTAGTAATGGAGGTAAGCACCACCCCTTACAGTCAGTTACAACTAGACGTTCATGTCAAGGGATTACCTTTACTTTACTTTTCTAACTTAATTATAAGAGTAATATAATCTTGCCATCAGGCTACTGGACTATACAACTGCTTCACTTTAAAAAGATCATGACTTTTCCTGTTGTTTCCTTAAGTTCTTTAAAACCAGCCTTCAGCAAACAAGAAACAGCATCTGGAGTCTCCAGCCTTCCAGGTTATCAACTTTGAATGCAGCACACCTGGAAAGCAGGTTTTCTGTCAGTTTATTTATTTATTTAATATGCCACCTTGCTCCCAAATTGGACCAACAGAGGCTCAAAAGACACTTTAAAAAGCTATACAACTTTAAAAAGTTAACAACACAAAATCATTAAAAATGTGAGAAGCTAAAAGTAGAAAGCCATTAAAAATATACAAAAGCCAACACCTCAATAAGAAGCCTGGGGAATACAATAACATATTAAAACCCTGCTATATAGTCTTGTATTCACCTACTGCCTTGAATTTTAAGCAGAACTGAAGACTGAGCTTCCTTTACTCCAATCCCAAAGGCAGTTTTACATACATTTGGAGTTTTCATTATGTTTGGATGAGAGAAGATCCTCCGCAATCAGGAGAAAGGGGCTCACTCACATCCCTGATATCCAGCAAGGATTTTCCTTCAACCTTCAGTTTATTAGCCTTTATAAATCTCTTTTCTAATCATCCAAACTCAAATGCAATGAATAATAAAATGGCGACAAAATACTAAACAAAAACAGAACCAAGTAATACTAACAACTGCTTTGCTCTCTGTAGGTTGGGGTCTTCCTCCCATAATGCAGAGACAAAACTGAACTATGGTACATGCTAAACAGTATGTGGCTGAGGCAAGATTTCAGCAGAAGATTTTCTCATAGAAAGCTTAACCCCTTAACTATTACAGTATATTAGTAAATATTAAACCTATTTTTTATTCTGGCATGTACAGCAGGACCTTGGTATCTGCAGCAGTTTGGTTCCAGGATCCCGCATGGATACCAAAATCCATCCTTGCTCAAGTCCCATTAAATACAATGGCATAGTAAAATGGGGCCCCGTATAGAAAATAGAAAAATCAAGGTTTGCTTTCTGGAATTTATATTTTTGGAATATTTTCAAGCCATTGATGGTTTCTATGGATACAGAAGGACAACTTTTGGTTCAATCTTCTTCTGATCTTTTAGGTTATTTTCAATAATTCTCTTTCCTTTCTTTTTTTTTATACCTAAAATAGCATTTCACTGTTTGAATTATTTGTTTATAACATTTCCTTTTATAGAAAGTAAGACAGAAATGTCTTTTTCTAAAAAAAATTAAAGCCTTTGAATAATTTCAAAAGTAGTTGTTAAAGAAACAGGGGCTTGCAGCTGGAGAAACAAACATCAAATGCATCTGGGGAATCAGTTTTGTAGTTCTGTAGATCCAGACTGATATTTCTAGATACAGTATTTACATTGCCTGGGTGAGGTTAAATACTGGTCATGTTGAAGAGTTTAATAATTCAAAACAACAACAACAAAAAGAACCAAGTACATAAATATATTTTTATTAAGCCTATCGAAGGTGTGTTAAATGTGTGCAAACATTTAAAAGCTACAGATCTCTTCATTAGCACATTTTTGGGCAGAATTCAAACTGCTGGTTATGACCTATAAAGCCCTCTACATCTTAGGTCTAGACCGGGGTAGGCAACCTTTTTGACCCGGGGGTTGCTGTCCCTCAGACAACTCGGGGGGCCGAAGCCAAAAAAAAATATAATCAAATATTTTTAATAAATAAATAAATAAATAAAGCGGGACAAATGTAGGACAAAAATTTAAAATAGAGGACATTTTTTTTAAAATAAAAAATAGAGAACACGCAAAAAATTCTGCTGATTGTTTTTAAATGTTAATATAAATGAATGTTTCTGAGGCTTCTATAGACAATTGCCCCCCTTGCTCCCCCTTGCCCGCCGCTTGCCCCCATTTGCTCCTCCTTGCCGCCACTTGTGCCCACTTGCTCCTCCTTGCCCCCCTTGCCCGCTTGCCCCGTGCGCTTGCGCTGGAGGTCAAAGGCCCTGACAGCAATCTGCGGCAGGGCTGGGCTGAGGCTGGTCCCTAGGCCTCGGCAGGCCGCATGCAGCCTGCGGGCCGTAGGTTGCCAACCCCTGGTCTAGACTATCTGAAAGACTGTATCCCTCTATTTGAGCCTGACCACATTCTTAAAGTCTTTGAGAAGAGGCTTTCCAACACTGCCACAGGTCCATCTGGCAAGGACATGTATGTGGCAAGCCTTCTTGGTGGCTGCTCCCAGACTGAGGATTCCCTTGCACAGAAAGCTAGACAGCCTCTTTTTCTGCTCTCATTTTACCAACAGGACCTTTTTATTTAAAGACCTCTTCATATAAGCAGACATTTCAGGATTAATTGGTTGTGGAATCTCTGACCTACAGCTCCCAGAATCCCCTAGCACTGAGCCAGGACAGTTAAAGCAGTCTCAAACTGGATGCAAACAAACAGCAGTGTGTTTTGGATCTTACTGTTCTTTAACATTTTAAACACTCCGTTTTAAGCCATATTATGCTTTCACTTTGTTGTAAGCCACCCGGGGACAAAGGCTGGATATTAATTAAATAAATAATCGTGTAAAATGTTATTTAAAAAAAAGAAGTGAGGAGGATCTGCAGACATTCATATTAGGTTTTGTCAGTTTCAAGCACTTTCAGAAAATAATGGATCAAACATTTCAAGACTGCAGAGTCTTCCTCCTTCATGCTATCCTGGGAAAACATGTAAACAACATGACTACTTTCGAGTCAATTATTTCTTTGATGATTTCTTAAGTTTGATTCAATAATTCCTTTGATTTCAATGATGTTGCAGTTTTAAATATTGCCACTGTACACCCTAGGTAACTGATAAGAAGACAGCAATACTGGAAATAGTTAAAATTACTTGTCTGCATCAATCAATTGATCTAAAGTATATATTCCACATCAATTCATTTCTTCCACAGAAAAGACTGTCTCACAGTCTTCGGATCAGGATTATTCCATAGAGTTAATTTAGCATAGCCATATAAATCAGACTATAATTGACAAGTGGTCATATATTAAATCTTGCTGGCACCAGAGAAGAAATGGAACACCACTCTTTACTGCAAAAATGAACAGAACCAAAGGCAGTCCATACAAAAACAGGTTTCAAATAAGTTGTTCCACAATTGCCTAAGGAGGACTATCTGAATTAGAATTTTATTTGTGTATGAGATATTCTTTTTGTTAAAAATTAAATCCACCTTCTGAAAACAGTTGTTGCATCCTGTTGAGTAAAAAATGACATAGTGAAGTCTCCCACATAATTTTTCTAAATATATTATTGATTTTCTGACAGTAAACCTGAGAGACATATAATGAGCAACAGACAAATCCAGAGATATTTAGGTTAAATATCCAGAGATATTCACCTTAATCATTTCAGTAATAGCTTGACGAACCAATATCCCCAAACACCTACAGGTTGAATCCCCCTTATCCAAAATACCTAAGACCAGAAGTGTTTTTATTTTGGACTTTTTTAGATTTTCAAATATTTGCATATATATAAGGAGATATCTTGAAGAAGGGACCCAAGACTAAACATGAAATTTATTTGTTTCATATACACCTTATACACAGAGCCTGAAGTTAATTTTATGCACACTATTTTTAATAATTATGTGCATGAAACAAAGTTTGTGTACACTGAACCATCAGAAAGCAAAGTTGTCATTATTCAGCCTCCCTTGTGGACAATTCTGGATTTTGGAGGATTTCAAATTCCAGAATTCCAGATAAGGGATTCTCAACCTGAAGTAGTTTCTGGATACCTCCAAATAAACTTGCCATGGCAGTGGCATGTAGCCGGGGCTACAAAAATTAAGTTGACAGCATTTACATAATGTCAATGGCTTTTCAATGGAGTTACTGTAAACTAATAATCCATAACCCACTTATGGTAAGACTAGTGTTGAAGTTTTTCTATTTATCCAAGGAAAACAAAGGCCTGTTACAGACAGTCAAAATAAAGCTGCTTCAGTGGAGGTATGGTGTTTCAATGATGCATGCGTCCTAAGAGTCCAGAAGCTGCACCAAAGCCACGCTCCAGTCCTTAGGGCTGGAGCGTGGCTTTGGTGCGACTTCTGGACTCTTAGGATGCATGCATCATTGAAACACCATACCTCCACTGTGACTCGAAGCAGCTTTATTTTGGCTGTCTGTAACAGGCCAAAGATAAAAACTGAAAGGTTTCTCCAGTAGAGACGTAAGGCTGTGTTCAGGTACTTTCCCAATGCACCTTATAATTTCATTGTTCTTTTAAAAATCTGCTCAATTAATCAACATTCAGAAAGATTGCTACTCCATGTGCATGCACACAGAGAAAGAACTCCGAATGAGACTGAGAAACTTACAGACTGCACCATGTACAAGGATTTCCACATTCCTTTTTAAGGACAAGGAGGAAACTCTATCTTCCACAAAGAGAAGGCACAGGAAGGCAGTTTTGAGACATGTGTGGTACACTTCATCATGCAGATCTGGGGGGGGGGGGTGAGCAGTTGTGCACATGACTCTAGATCATATCCTCCTTTTCTACCAGAACATATGCACTGCCTCTCAAAAGATCTACCTTTGACTTGGCCCCAAACTTTGCACACGGCCACTGAATTCAATGGGACCTAAGGTAGTCATGACTCAAATCCCAATGATTCTTAGGGATCTACTTTAAGTATAACTAAGTATGGATGTGAGAGCAAGTGTGGTATAGTGGATTGAGCGTTAGGCTATGACTCTGGAAACCAGGATTTGAATCTCCATTCAGCCGTGGAAATACATTGGTGCCCTTGGGCAAGTCACACAATCTCAGCATCAGAAGAGGGCAAAAGCAAAAAACAAATCTTGCCAAGAAAATACCATGATAGGGTTGTCTTATCTGGCCCAGTGTAAAGGTACTCTGAGGTAACTGTTTTCTCAATTTCAGCATCACTAGATAGGGAAAGCTGAGAAGACAAGCAGTTCTTCAGACAAGGTAGATTCCCCCAAGACATCCAAAGATATCAGGCTTAAAAGGAGTCAAGATTTGTTGGCCTGACTACATGCACAAAGTTTATTTCAGTATCACAAGATTAAATGACTGAACTTTTAAAAAACAGGCTTTGTTGTCAGTAAACTGCAGTTGAAACTGGATTGGAGATGCTGGCTGAGAAACTATTGCCTACCCTAGTCTTGAGTATTCTAGCAACTGATGGTTTTATTTTGTTTTTAAAGAAATATATAAATATATATTGAACAGCTGCCAATTCAGATCCCTGAGACAACAGTCAACGCAGCCACATGTTCAGAGTTAAATGAAGATCTAGGAGGACACAGGGGCACAACCTCATCCAGCTGCTGATTTAAGGACTATATTTATACCAAAGAAATCCAGGCATATTTCTTTATTATGCATCTCTAGTGAATCCAAATACTGAAATTGGGTTGTTTGGGAGGAGAGGTTTTATAGCTCAAACTATAGTTTTTGTGACGTTGAAGGCTTTTGTGCCTCAATGATCTTCCAGACAGAATTGGGACATGTCACATATTATATTATAATAATTATTATATTTATTATATTTATTTATATCTCACCTTCCCCCCAGAATTGGGACTTAAATCAGTTTAAAAGAACAATACAACTGAAGACATACAAAAAGATAGTATTAAAGAAGAATTAAACTATTTTCAGTATTAAAACAAGTTAACTTCAATAAAAGAATAAAATGCAATTTAAAAGTTTTTTTAAATGCTCTTTAAAACAGTTCAATACAGCACTCCACTAGCACATTCTTTAAAAACTTTCTGTTTTAAAAGCCTGAATAAAAAAGTTTTAGCATGCCGCCAGAAGGACAAGAAGAGAACCATTTTGGCCTCCCTGGGAAAGGAGTTCCAAAATCTGGGGGCAGCCACCAAGATGGCCCCTCTCACATCCCCACCAACCATACTTGGAATGGTAGCTTTTAAAACACCCCTTTTAATTTTGTTTATGTTGCTCTGAGGAATTCCCTCTGGAACCTATTCCTTTAGTCAGCATAATCAAAGTATCCATAGCCTAAAAATATTACTGCTAGTTTTGTTTACATGCAACCAGCCTATATAGCTTGTGCTGCATTTTCATGATTATGGAGAATGCCACACTATAGTCAATTTGGCTTGGTGAAATTATTGCACCAGTTATGCTCCCAACTTGTTGTTTGTTGTTGTGTGCCTTCAAGTTGTTTATGAGTTATGTTGACCCTAAGGTAAAGCTATCATGGGGTTTTCTTGGCAAGATTTGTTCAGAGGAGGTTTGCCACTGCCATCCTCTGAGGTTGAGAGCCTGTGACCTGCCCAAGGTCACCTACCCAGTGGATTTCATGGCCCAGCGGGGAATTAAGTCCTGGTCTCCAGAGTCCTGGTCCAACATTCAAACCACTATTTCACACTGGCTCACATTACTAAATTATTAAATCTTAACATTGTTATCAGTTCAACATACCAACATGGAAATCATGCCAGCTGAGGGTTAATCTACTGGGGAGATTATGTGTTTTTGTCATTTCAACACTCACTCACCTCATACATACTGCCATAATCTACTCATATTGATAGAAAATTTTCCATTGGTACAAACAATAGATTTTCTTTCAGTGGAACTAAACAATACCACTACATCACTTCTGATCAAGACAGCAACAAGAAGCTCTCAACAAAAGCCCAATTCAGATAAATCCACTTTCTACATGCAAAGAATGTGTTCTGCCATTAAACCTGGTTGTCATTATCTCTGCACGTTTTTGCTGACTACAGTAAAACTGAAATATGAGTTTTGCAAGTTCACCATGGATATCAAAAACACCAATAAAGACATAAGTCTAGGCCTTTTATTTAATTACTCAGAATTTAATGCAATTTTTTGCAGCCAATGTGTCTTAAATTTTGCAGGGCTCCCAGTGTTTTAATATGACTTGGTTGCATATTTGGAAACAATGCTAAAGAGACAGCTCCAATCTTGGATTACAATTTATGGAAAGGAGAAAAAATTGGCAGCGGCTCTAAAAACAAAGTCTCCAATATGGCTGCAGTACTGAAGAGTAAAGGCGAGTAGAACAGTATTATGTCAACACTGCATTGAGGTACTCAAAGCAAAAATATGCAAGTGGTAATATGCTACATGTCTCATCTAAAAACGAAAGTAAGCACTTTAGAAACTTTGCTATTTCAAATTAATTTATTAAAATAAAAACTCAAAAAGAGTAGATAAATTTGGTTCTCAAAAATCGCCCAATCAAAAAAACAGTTGGTATGACCACAATGAGACCAGATTGCTTAAGAAGTCTGAGTAAGCCTTAACATACAGGGGTACCCCGGGTTACGAATTTAATTCGTTCCGCCGCCGCTTTCGTAACCCGAAAGGCTTTCGCAAGCCGAAAACCCATAGGCGCTAATGGGGAAAAGCCGCGATTTGGTGCGAAAAAGCGCCGAAAAGCACCAAAATTTCTTTCGTAACCCGAAATAACCTTCGTAACCCGGAACAGTTTTTTTCAATTGATTTTTTTCGTAACCCGGAAATTTCGTAAGGCGGCGCATTCGTATCCCGGGGTACCACTGTACTTTAAGCTGCCTTGTGCACACACTCGCATACAATGAAGTTAAAAGAGAAGGTTTTCATCAGAATCCTGTTGATGTACTAGGCTGGCATACAGACTGTGCAGCAGCCATGTAGTAAGAAACAGGATGGAGAAACAGGTGCTCAGAACCAGATTTTTTTCATGTTCCTAACGCCACTATTGACTGACCCTGGACAAAAAGTGCAGCTGCTGACACAATGCACCAACGAGACTGTGGCCTGCATCACACCTTTATTTTTGATAGAATAAAACTTGTGCTAACCCACATTTGTGGAGCAAGCACTGAGAGAAGGCAGGGGATGCAGTTATTTCTTAATTAACTGAACCAGAGAATGAAACATCGAGGCTGATGTGTAAGTCCCAGGACTATGCTTATTTCCTCTAATTTTACATACCTAAAATGGAACAGAAGACCACTGCATCACATGTTTGCTGATAAAGGTTCTTGCATCATTTGGGAAGAAAGCAGGAAAAGTATAAGTAGGGACACATTTACACTTTAATTATATTGTACCCACGCTCACACAGAGCTCTTTGACCTTTTCAGATGTAGCTTTGTTCTACTACAACGTAATAATTATGTTTTAGTGCAATTATTTTTTGTTATACAGTAGGCCCTTAATATCCACTGGGGTTTAGTTCTAGGATTCCCTGTGGATAACAAAATCCATGGATGCTCAAGTCCCATTAAATACAGTATAATGGTGTAGCAAATTGGTACCCCTTATATAAAACGGAAATTCAAGGTTTGCTATTTGGAATTTATGCTTTTTTGGAATATTTTCAAACCATGAATGATTGAATCTGTGGATAAAAAAAATTCTGTGGATAAGGAGGGCCGACTATATTTACATCCCAACTTTATTCTGATGAGTTCAAAACTTAGACACAAGCTTTCCCCCCTTCACAATAATATGGCCCAATGTTAGCAAGTGAGTTTCATGGCTAAGCAGGGAGGGACTATGACTCTGGAGACCAGGGTTCTATTCCCCATAGTTCAATTTCCTGCTTGGCCATGAAACCCACTTGGTGACCTTGGGAAAGCCACGCTTTCAGCCTCAGAGGATGCGAATGGTAAACCTCTTCTGAACAAATCTTACCAAGAAAATCCCACAATAAGGTTGCCTTATGTTTGCCATAAGTCAGAAGTGACCTGAAGAAACACAACAATCAAAAGAATCTAGATGCCCCATTTCCTATCCCAACACTTCAATCATTACAAAGCAAACAATTATGGACTCCATTCCCAGTTGCTCAGAGAGTTTGGTACTTTTAATACATCTGGCATGCTGTCAGTCTTACACAGAAGGCTGCAGTGTTTTAGAATATAATCATAAACTTTGGATGAAATCTGCAGACTAAATTTTTAATAAACTGTTATCTAATCAGATCTAATAACTACTTGTACTGATACTGGGAACATTACATGTGAATTGGTGATGTACACATTATATTCAGGGTCAGATTCATGTGGCAAATGAAGCATCATTACAAAAGTGATTTGCAGAATTATTTTTCACAGTTAAAAAGCAACCACTGATCCACTCCTGTATGTATTAATAAACAGACACTGTGAATGACTTCAAGTTAGCAGGAAACAATGATAAAAAGCAGTGGCACCCAAATGTGGACAGTAGCGTTGCCTGCCCTTAACCAACCACTCCTCCCTGGCACAGAGAACACTTTGGCAACCACACAGATACTCAAAAGCACAGCACAAAGTCACAGCTGAGACCCTACCCCTCTAATGTCTTGCACTTGGAATGCAGAGGAGAAGCAGTCACACTCCCTCTGCTGCACTATGGCAGCACGCCAAATGACTCCAAAGCAATATGCTGGGATACTGATGCCAAAATAAGGGTGAGTTGGCTAGCTACTAAGACAAACCCAAACACTATCCTTATGTCAAGTCACAGGTTAGAATGTCGCATCTCTCAGCTGCTGCCACAAAAAAAATCCATGAAGGTAGTAGTAGCAGGTAAGCTTTCTATCATTCAAAAAGTCTCAGAAGTAATTTACTGAGACATACAGCATGAGATAGAAAAAGGTGAATTTCCAGATAACAGACTCCAACTACCTACTGGATGATCATTTCAGCTTTGAGGAGCTTTGTCTGCCAAAATGATTATTTTAAAAGATGCTACAGAACAATACATATTGTTCACAGGATTTCACTTGCCATGTTGTTCACCATTCTGTATAGTGAAAGACTATTTACTCTTCACTGAATTCAGTTAGACCTGCACAATCGTGTTTGAAAAGCAAAGAATGGAGCTGAAGGTGGATGCTACCTTTCAAGAGGCTTGCGTCTTCTGGAGGCATGCCATCAATTGTCTGCCTCCTATGTGAGGAGAGAGCAAATGTAAGATGATGCATGGGAATTCACTGAAACTCCTTTTACAATAGGTATGTAGTGTTGTTTAAACGACATTATGATGTTGTGTTAAGATTGAGGGTACTCCTTCCAATGTACTGATGTTCATTTTAACTTCACACAAAATAAACTCATTAAAAATTGGTCTAAAATTAACACTTACGTAAATTGAGCATTCAGGGAAACCAACAGAACTTTCTTATTCTAAAACTGACAGGCATTCAATCTGGAAATGCTTCAAACATTTCATATGCTCTCAAGTACTGAGAACACATGGCTTCCTTGCAATTCTGACAGTTTATGCAGGGAAAAGTTTCACAGCATCCTATAAAAATTACATGCCTTCTTCTTTTTTGAATAAAATTTTTATTATTAAAAAATAACAAAAAATAAAAAATAACAACCACAATTACACATATAAAAATAAACATAAACTAAACAGACAACAAACAAAAAAGACATAAGCAAAAAATAAAAAGACTTCCATGTTAGTGCTTATTCAATAATTTCAAACTGTCCTTATCATTAAGATATTTTGTTTGAATCCCATTTTATATCCTTGGATTTTCACTGCCAACAACTAGGAAAAGAAAAAAGAGCAAGAAACAAAAAAGTATTTATTTTTGTCTTTCCCTCCTTCTCTCTTTGCTCCATCATTCATTCATTCATTCATTCATAAATCCCCAAATCATAATCTTCCCCCACTTTTTACTTATATATTCCATAACCTGTTCCCAACTTCATACAAATTTCAATAGATTACCTTTTTTTCATAAAACACAGTATTTTATCTAATCCAGCCATTTCTGTTAATTTCATCAGCCAATCTTGATTTGTAGGTGTGACTTTTTCCCCTCAGTTCTGTGTATACTGTTCTGGCCACTGAAATCATATAATATAATATTCTTTCCTTTTGTTTGGTCAATCCTTCCTGTATCATACTTAGTAAATAAATTTCTGGCTTCATTTGAAATTCTATATTTAGTATTTTCTCAATTTGCTGGTGTATGGAGATCCAATATTTTTTGGCCTTTTTGCATGTCCACCATTGGTGGAATAACGTTCCCTTTTCTTCCCTACAAGTCCAAGAATTACCATCTAGTTGTGTATACAACTTTGATAATTTGGGGTGGGTGGGTGGGTTCAATGCATTTTGTACACATTTTCCTTTATATTTAGTGCTAGGGAGATTTTTATTATTTTTCCCAGACTTTTTCCCATTTATCAACCTCAATATTATGACCAATATTCCTGGCCCATTGTATCATAGAATCCTTAACAAAGATAATTTTCCCTAACAGAGATAATTACATGTCTTTCCAATTCATCAGGTCTTCTCTGATTTTACCCCAAATATTCTCATAATTATTCATAAACAGATCTGAGTTGTTCTTGGATACAGTTATTCCCAAATATTTTACTTTTTTACTAATTAAAAATCCTGATCTCTTTCTCTTCCAGTCTGGTCATATTCTTAATAATCATTGTCACTTTTGTCTTTGTTAATTTTTAATCCCGAGAGTTTCTCAAATTCTGTTAAGTGTTTACATAACTTTTCTAAACTTTCCTTGGATTCTTCAAGAGAGGATCCTTCTTCTTTAGAGAGAAAAAGATGAAGGGAGAGAGACTTTGAAATTGTGTGTATCTTTTTGTTGTTGTTATTGTGTACCTTCTAGTTGTTTCTGACTGATAGCAACCCTAAGGCTTTTCTGGGGGTTTCTAGACAAAGTTTGTTCAGAGGAGGGTTGCCACTGGCTTTCCCTGAAGGTGAGTCTGACTTGCCCAAGGTCGCCCAATGGGTTTCATGACTGACCTGGGAACTGAACCCTGATATCCAGAGTCATAGTCAAGGTCCAACACTCAAACCGCTACACCACACTGGCTCCATATACACACTCAAATGTTAAAGAATATGATAGGTCAGAATACTGGTCCACACCTTGACACCTGTGCTGAGCACTATGCAAACTATGAGTTCCAGAGCCTAGAAACTGGCCCACTGATCCATCTAAGTTTCCCACTCCCAGCCTACCCAGTTTGGCAGTGATTCTCCAGGGTTTCATGCTGGGGCTTCTCTCTGCATTGCCTGGAGCCTTCTGCTTGCAAAGCATGTGTTCTACCTGTGAGCTATGGCACGAGTGCATTAAATAAAAACAATATATTTTACACCTGTATAAAGTTTGACAAAATACAACAAGGAGGGTTGTTTATTAGCATATGAGAACATATAACCTTCCTGTAGCATCTATATTCATATTTGATCAATAACAAGATCTCCCTGCCATGATGGAAAGTACAGTCGTCCCTCCATTTTCACAGACTTCAAGTCCATGGTCTCAGTCCTTCACGGACCGGCAAGCAAGGAGGGTTACAATGGTGTGCGTGCAGGAGCATGTGGCCATTCAAGCCAATGGAGCTCAAATATTTGCAAATTCCCATTTTCGCGGGGGGTCTTGAAATGGAGGGACGACTGTAGAGACAAACTATATAAATTGGTAGTTGCTTTAATTTATTTAATCTCATGACTTGCTCATGGATGTTGTTCTCACTGCATTTTATTCAATCTGGAAATGAAATCTGAATAATAAGGGTCATTTAAAGTCTTTCCTCTGCTCCATGACTAATCTGGGATTTAAAACCTTGGTCAAAGTCCAAGCATCTTAACCAGTAGACCACACTGACTTGTCATTTGATGCTCAGAATGCCTGCTAGGTAACAATGAGGTCACATGGTATAACATCTTGATGAGATGCCAATTAGGTCACAACATTTTTAATTAACTTTACAGAGCAGTAACCCTTGGGCTGTAACCCAGTCTCATGGCAAATGTATTTAAATCCTATTAAAAAGGGGGAAATGTTCAAATATATGCCCACACAAGAAGAGTAGCCCACACCACCTAGCCCATGACACCAGCTTGCCCACGACTGGTGTTCCTCTCCCCAGTATCTGCTCCCGAGGCAGCTGCCTTATTCTGGGTAAACACAGGTCTAGGCCTGGACAAGAAAGGACTGTTAAGACTAAGAATGACACATGGAATGAAGAACCATACAAAGATAAACCCAAAATTTTAGAGAGCAAGGTACAAGCTGCACTCAGAGAAATTGGGAGGAATAAAAAACTATAAACACCTGATATTCCAATTTAATTGCTACAATGCACACAGACACAATCAACTCTGGTGTTAATTAAAATATGCGAACAAAAATGGAAAACAAAACAGTGGTCAACAGATTAGAAATGACCAATATACATCCCCATCCATAAAAAAGGAGTCACAAAAAACTGCAGCAAGTAAAGGGCCACAGTATTAATCTCCTACACAAGCAAAATTCTGCTCAAAATTCTGCACTACACACTCCAATCATACATGGAGAGAAAAATCCCAAAGGTGCAAGCAAGGTTCAGAAAAAGAAGAGGCACTACGGACCCCATCAAAAATGTATAATGGATAATGGCGCAAACACCAAGGAATTCCGAAAACAAATCAGCATGTGCTTTATGGAATATAGCAAAGCCTTTGACTGCATAGATCACTAGTATGTGGTTCTTTGAGCTATGTAATGCCCTCAAAGAAAGGTAGAAGATAGAAGAAACAGATGAAGACCACATGCCAGATAGCTGGATTCAATCAAAGAGGTCACAGGCCTGAATCTGCAGCTCCTAAAAAGAAATGTGGAGGACAAGGGCTCTTGGAGATGTCTCATCTACAGGGCTGCCATGAGTCAGAGTCGACTTGAGGGCAGTTAACAACAAAGGTAGTTAGGTAGGTAGATTAAGTATCTTCTGTACCATTTGCCTTCTGCAACTGGACTTGTTTATCTCGGATTGGCCTTTTTAGTCATCAACGCGCTTGTAGAAAGCGCGGGATGAGTCCTTCCTGAATCCTCATTCGCGAAGAAAAGCCAGAGAGAAAAAATGGAGAGAACATACTGAAGTACTGGGTTATGTCATGTCAATACAAATCAAAACTCCTCAACATCTAAATGTGAATGCCCTGACAATCCAGCTAAACCACATGAGATCTTTCTGGTTATCTTCCATTCTTTTTTGAACAGAAGCCCAGGTTTTTAAAACTAAAAGGAGGGAGGGCGAGGAAATTACACAGCAGGAAATCCCAAAGACAGTGGCAGGAGATCACTGCCTGACTAGGCTAAACACAGTAAGAAGCCCAGCTAAGGATACAGCATAGATTGTTTTAGTCGGAAGAACAGTCAAGTTTCCAAAGTATTGGGTAGCTCCCCCTCAGACACAACTCTTCTTAAGACCCTTTCATTATTCAATGATACAGGAATCATTGCTTTATTTTGTTGAAATATGTAGCTTACTTCCCTTCAGTTCTACACAGAAGAATTATATAAACACAGACACATTCCCCTCTTAATATACTACCATTCTCTCCCTCCCTCCCTTACAGTCTGTCTGGCTTGCTCTCTTGCACATTTACACACATACTTACACACACACACACACACACACACACACACACACACACACACAGAGAGAGAGAGAGAGTTGAAGAACATTACAAGAACCATGCAAAGCAGTCAATCTATTCTTTTAAGAGACCCAAGTAGTTGTAACATACAACTCTCTCTGGCTTTTTAGAGGGACTTAATGATCTCCCCCAGAAAACCCTAACCAATGAAACAAAAAGACCTTTGAGATTACTAGCTCCTATTTTCCAAAATAAGTTTGTTTCTTAACACTCCCTAAGACTCATTCCCAAAGTGGTATAGAGTGAGTTCTAGTGAGAAATCTGAGTGCTCTAAATAAGTACATTGGAGTACCAGCCATCTCTCAGCCTGTTCCAGAGACAACAGAAAAGAGGGCTTTTCGGGTCAACAGAGATTACCTCCCAAAAGTGCTTTTTGTGGCCATCTGCAGATGAACAAATTGCATTTCATCAGCCTAGAAGGCCCCTTCGTAAAAGTTCTCTCAAAAATTTCTGAAGTGCCACACTTTAAACAATAATGTCTAGAAGATGCACAAGAGTGCTGGGGGTGCTATCTAATGTGCTTTTTGATCTAATGCACTCTTCCCACTTATGTGCATGTTTGGTCTAATGAGTGCTTATGGGATCGTCCCTCTTTCAAAGTGCAAAATGCAGTGGGGGGATTCTTAACAGAGTAGATGACTTTGTGATTTATAAAATAGTTTTTTAAAGAAAGGGAGAGCTTACAATGGTTACTTTTTCTTTTTTTTTACTAAAGCTTGTTCCATAAAGCCATGCTGGCCACATGACCATGGAGTCGTCTTCGGAAAACATTGACTCTTTGGCTTACTAAGGGAGATAAGCACCGCCACACCATACTCAGTTACAACTAGACATTCATGTCAAGGGAAAACCTTTACCTTAAAAATCCCCCAGCAGCAATGCTAGTTTGGGGGTTATAGGAGCCCTTGTCGTCATCCCCCCAAAATCCACCAAATTCTGAAGAGAAGTCAGAACAAAGAGCAAAGTATACTGTTGGTTCAGCCAGATTCATCTTCCTTTATTCCTCACCTTCCTCTGAGCAGGTTCTGCTATGGGCCACACTTTATTGCCACCTACATTCTACATTTTTTGTGCCTTCTTATGTCTTACAGTCTAAACCACCAGCTTCAAACATCTCCTCAAGATGCAAATTGCTTTTGTGGACTTATAGACTACAAGATGATTGATAATAATGATATTTATATTTATTTCTATCCCACCTTTTTCCCAGTTCAGGACTCAAAAGTGGCTCACAAGTTTTTTTTAAAAGCCCACTTCATTAAGAATTCACAAGATACAAAAATTAAGACAAGTTTGAACAAGCAAAAAAATTAAAACCAGGTTAAAACATGTATCATAACATACAAACACACACCAGCACAACAACCAGAAAGATTCAGTGCATTGTTTTGGTGAAACTGGCCTTATACCATCACTCCTCAAATGCTTATGTTCTTCCC
>NC_056525.1:173087589-173110217 GCF_019175285.1 Sceloporus undulatus
AACGCTGCTGCTGCCTTTTACAAGTCAGATTTCTATTCCCCCATCCTGACAACCATATCTATTCCCTAACCTTCTTACAAGGTAGAAGCGCTCAGAAGGCTTAAGATTCAGGTTACTTTTGTAACCATGGATGTAGCAACAATGACATAATGTTTTCTCTAGTCAACAACACACAACACACCACACATCGTATATATGTAGTATAGGGTCGCATTTCACGTGTGTGGGTGGGACTTTCCCGCGCCCCCTGGGGGCGTGCCCGGTCCACCGCCCCCCCCCCGCCCCCGGGTGGCTGCCCAACTCTGAGCCCCAGGGCTGCTGCCTGCCTCTATAGAGTGCGTGCCTGACATGCTTGGTCGCAGCAGTAGGAGGACTATAACCAGCAGGGGCGGTCTGCAGCGCCCTGCCTGCTATTGGCCAGCCTCTGCTTCCTATTTGGGCATGCGCCAAATTTCCAAGCGGAGAGGGCTTGTGCAGGCAAGTTGCTTTTTGTTCTTCCCCTCTTGTCTCTTTCTCTTTCCCCTCCTTCATCTTCTTCTTGGTACGGTTGATATACTCCGTTTTTTTTCTCCTCCTCCTCTCCCCTCCTCTTCCTCCTCCCTTTTGTTCTTCCTTTCTTCCCCCTCCTCATCTTCTTTTCTCCTTTCTTCCTCGTCTCTAACCCCCACCTCTTCTTCTCAGGGTCCAGGAGCAGGGCTTCTCAAGGCTTTGCCCCCATTAGAAAAGAAAAAAGGCGTTGGATCTGTCCCTAAATCCCTCCGAAGTTGAGACATACCTGGGAAAAAGAGGGGGTGAGGGGGTGTTGGAGGGTTTGGAGGGGGCAAGGAAAAGGAGGAAGGGGGAATTGCTAAGAGGCTTGGGAGTGGGGAAATGTAGTTTGCAGTGGCACAGGGTCCTGCCGGTGATCTTGGCACTAGCTGGAGGCGTGCTTGGGAGTGGGAATGTAGTTTGCAGTGGCACCGGGTCCTGCCTGTGATCTTGCACAATGCTTGCGGCTGCTTGGGAGTGGGAAATGTAGTTGTTCAAAGGCCCACAAGGCTGACCTGCTCGTATCTTGTGCAAATGCTATGCCTGCTTGGAAGTTGGGAAATGTAGTTTTCAAAGGCACAAGGGACTCCTGCCTGTGGTCTTGCAAATGCTATGCCATGCTTGGAGTGGGAAATGTGTTGTTCACTGGCACAAGGGACGGCCTGTGATCTTGCAAATGCTATGCCCTGTTTGGAAGTGGGAAATATCGTTTTTCAAAGCACAAGGGGACGCCTGTGGGTCTTGGCAAAATGCTATGAGATGCCTGCTTGGAAGTGGGAAAATGTAGTTTGCAGCATGCAAAGGGACTGCCCTGTGATCTTGCAAATGCTATGCCGCTCGGCTGAAAGTGGGAATTTTCTTGTAGAATTGGGGGGGGGGTGTTGGCCAGAAAGAGAAGTACATTCAGCCGTCTGTCTAGAATAATGCCAAAATGTCTTCCATTTTGAGCATGCCTAAGAAACATGCATTAAGATTTAGACATTTAAAAAAGTAGCATTTTTGCATGTGTACCTCCATTTTTTAAAAAACATGTCCTACATTTGTCCCAGTTTGGAGGTCCCTGCCTTATGGCAACCCTATGTATATATCTAATATATATAATAGCTAACAGTGTTTCTTACAATACACTTGAAATAAGCACTAGGAATGGTCTTAACATTCCTATAGCTAAGACCATGCTATTCTGTCTCCAATGCTCACCTGGGTCGGGCTCTGGACTGGCACGGGGACAGAGGGGAGTCAGTCACCGTTTCTGCATCAGATGCAGTGATGGGAGTACTATCAATACCAGCAATGGCACAGGTGTATGTGTAAACAGCCTGGATTTGCATGGAGTTTCCAGGAAACTCAGCAAGCAACCAGGAGTCAAATTGACAGGGTGTAATGTGGCACAGTGGTTTGAGTTTTAGACTATGATACCTGGAAAGCAGGTTCATCAATTCCCAGCTTACCCATGAAACCTACTGGGTATCTTTGGCCAAGTCATATGCTCCATCAAGCCACCGAGGAAAGTAAAGTCAAGCCCCTCTGAGAAAGCTTGCCAAGAAAACCCTGTGACAGGGTCACAATAATGGGACACTTCTTGAAGGCCACAGCAACAGCAGCAAAGTCTATTTAGCCCAGGATAGGGCTGAATCTGCTGGTACATGTCTAGTCTACCAGGATTGGGCCTGATCCTGGCCCTGGGTTTTGGCATGTGTTGTCGAACTCAATGATGTGAGTCTAGGGGGAATCCCAATGTTAACTATTCTTTGCACATTATCCATCTCTAATGTTGGCTTGGCCAGTATATCTAACTCAAGAGTTCACAGCAATCATATTTTCCATTATATAATCTGACTAGTGATGGCCATATCCCGCTGTAGGCGGGGCAAATCACCCGCTTTGGGGCAGTGCCATCCCGGTCCGGTCCGGTTTGGCGCAAGACCGGGATGGCACCACCACCGGCGCCCACCTCCACCTCCGTGTGCGCCGCGGGTGTCCTCCAAGGCCTCGCTGAGGCCTGGAGCGCTCTCCACGTCGGAGCTCCGGCCGCGGAGACGCTCCCTCCCAGGCCCCAGCGAGCGGGGCTCCGCGATCGCGGGATCTTCCAAGGCCTCGCTAAGGCCTGGAGCACTCTCCGCGTTTGGAGCTCCGGCTGCAGACACTCTCCTCCCTCAAGGCCACAGCGAGGCCTTGGAGCGGGCCGCTCCGAATCGCGGGGTCCTCCAAGGCCTCTGCAAGGCTGGGGAGGAGGAGGAGGCGCGCTGGGCACGCGTGCGATCGCCGCGATGCCAAACGGCCTCCCCCGCCATGCCTCTTCTCCGGCCGTGAGAGGAGGCCAAGGCTTCCTCCCCAAGCCGGGAGGAGGAGAGGTGCTTGGCAACCGCGGCGATCGTGCGATTCAAAGCGGCACCCCGCGCCCCTTTCCCGGCTGGGAGCAGGCCTACTTCCCCCAAGCCGGGAGGAGAGGAGGCCACTTGGACACCGGGGCGATCGCCGTGATGCCAAGTGGCCCCGCACCCCTTCCCGGCCTGGGAGCAGGCCTAGGCTTCCTCCCAAGCTGGGGGAGGAGGAGGCCGTTTGGCACCGCTTGGCACTGAAGCCGAGGTTTCCTCCCCAAAGCCGGGGAGAGGACAAGGTTTTAAAATGTAGACCTTTTTTTTTTTTAATTGCCTGGCCAGGAATTTTTTTTTAAAGATCCTACATTGTTCAAACCTTGTCGAATTTGTCCAGTTTGGAGGTCCTCAGGTATGGGCAACCCTAAAGTCTGACATAAACAAAGAATCGCCCCTGAATATAAAGCATGTGTTTCCTCCATTAAGACCTGTTACTCTCTAAAGACTGAACTGCCAATCTAACAACAGTCGAAAGGGTTAGACTGGAAGCTTATGGAGTGTTGAAACTGAGAAGGAAGCTAATTTTTATTTGTAGTTCCTACAGTAGAACATTGTACCACAAAGGTAGTATATAGAATGGAGCCAACAAAGATCAAAGTGTTACTGAAATATATTAAATCAAGTTCATGCAAAGACAGAACTTTTAATTACAATCCTTTAAGCACTAGAAGCATTTGAAACACAAATTCTAAAGATGAGAGTTCGATTATATTGTTACTTGTTTATAAGTTAATAGAGAGAGCACTCACACACTGATTTACTTCTTGCCTGATGACAGATTAGACTTTTGAAAATTTCCTGACTTTTGGCAAAATACATGGCCACACAAATACTTAAGTTATGCACACACCTCAAGTGTATACTAATGTGGCAATTCTGGCATAGAAACAGCTTTTATAGCATATAATAAAAGCAAAGACCCACTGCATTATTTGAAGCTTCTGAGTAATTGTGCAATAACCTGTTTCCATGATATACTGCAATCCTGTTCATTCAACAAAACATACTCAGTTTTAGCTGATTCAAGACAGCTAGAGGAACTCAATGCAAATGAAAGTATTTCCTTGGTTGTTTAAATGTATTTGCAAATGGAAATGACATCTTATTGATATGGTAATAATACAATATGATTGCATCTTCTTCAGTACACATCATAAAACTTGAATCGTTTGACAGATTAACATAAAAGAGTCAAGGAGGAGGAAAGCAGCAATGAAACCGGAATTCAAAGGTGCAAAATTGTTTTAAGCCACTTGATTTCTTTGTTCCTTCCAATGGACAAGCAGGACAGCAGAGTACGATTTGTTATCTTTTGTTTTATTCATTCTCCTGCAGAACTTCCTTATCAAGAAATACAAAAAATAACATTAAACTTTTGGCAACACCACTTAGCTGCCAATACGAGATACCATCCTTCTTCCTTTTCAAAACAGAAGATAACTCTTTTCCTATAGTAAGTCTTTAAATCTCTGGCATCTCCATCCTGTGCTGTTTTTAAAAGGAACCTGAGGGAAAGCGCTAATTTGTTGGTGCATGAGATTAACAGGAGATGTTCCCAGAAGCACCCTTCCATGATAAAAAACCTGCCAACTAGAACCTTTGTTTGTCGCATGTTTGTTATTTGCATGAACATGCCATTTAAAACCTGGCCCAAACAATATTTGGTTGGAAATTAGCTAAACACCCCATACCACAAGGTACACGCAAAAAGTCTCTAAACTAAAAAATTGCTAGTGGAAACAAGGTCGGAGGAAGTGGGGTGGAATCACCCCAGGTTTTCTGTGAAGCTATTGAAAAAAAGACCTTTGCAATCCTGGCAAATATTGTGAAAGTAACACAAATAGTTGACACATTTGTAAGGAATTACTGCAGAAGATATACCTTCCTGCACTGTTGGCTGTTCAAGAGTGGGGATTCCTTGGCACATTATGAATCTGCATCCACACTGCAAAAATAATCCAGTCTGGCAACCATTGTAACTGCCATGGCTCATGTTATGAAATTATGAGATTTGTAGTTTGGTGTGGCATCAGAGCAGACCTGTGTGGGCCACAACAAACTATAAATCCCAAAATTCCATAGAACTGAGCCATGGTAGTTAAAGCGGTGTCAAACCGGGTGCCATTTCATGACAATTGGTTTGTGTGCTGATATTAGCAATTTGGAAGTTTGGTTACCTCCATCCTGCTTTTGAGAAGTGTTTCAGTGCTGTCCCCCCTTGGCAAGCAGGGCTTGTGATTTTGGGAAATTATGCACAATATAACCGTTCCTGTAGTTGCTATGTACTGTATAATATGCATTCTCCTACTTGAGAGTATGTATTTTCCCTGGAAAATTGAGTAACCATCCATTATGAAGCCAAGCCCTCCCTCCAGTCCATCTGCCTGGGTCCAGGCCTTGGAGGTAGAGAGGAACTGCTGGACCTCTTATACCCTTTCCCCCGACACACCACTCCCTTCTCCGTCTGTGTCATGGTCGTTCTTTAGATTGTAAGCCCGAGGGCAGGGAACCGTCGAAACTAAAAAGATTGCATGTACAACCGCGTGTGTAAATTTACAGCGCTTCATAAATAAAGGTTAATAATAATAAAATATAATATAATGAGGATGATAGGATGAATGAGATGATGATGATAATGTATGTTCCTGTTTTTCCAATGGGTATACTTTTACTTTTTAAAACATTTTATCAATAGTTTTAATATAATTAACTTCCATGATGTTTTTTCAGTGATGTGGATTTTCATCTGCATTTGTTTTAAACTTTTGTAAGCCAGACTTGAGTTCCAGCCTGGGCGAAAGGGCAGATTTAATTATAGGAAAGGAAGGAGACACAGGGACCACTCACTGGTCAAAAACTGTGCTTTGGCATTCCACAGCAAAACAGAATGCCAAGTCAGGAAAATGGAGATATGCAGCGCAGCCAAGGGTGGCATCTCTGAACTCTAATGCATACATACAGCAGCTGTAAATGTTTGTGTGTCATTAACTAGGAAAGATCCCATAGTAGAAGAAGGAAAAGAAAAAGGGGAAATACTGTATATAAATAAAATAGGACCTTTTAAAAGAGCCTCAGCAATTTTTGTGAGCAAGAAGCCTGGATTGCCACACAGACCCCCCATCCGTTGTGAAAAGCAGACAATTGAAAACGTGTAGTATATATTTCATTGTAAGCAAACCCTTCAGCTTTGATTTAAATCACTAGTACTGGTACTTTCGCCTCTTTTTTTTGGCTCTCACATCCAAATCTATTAGTCCACTACCGTGCAGCCAAAGAATGTCATTTTGGGAGTGTAAAATATTAAGGCTGTCTTGAACAAAAGTCCTGGTACATGAACAGAGTTTCCTGAATTGGGTCAAAGCAGGTGTTAAGAGTAGGGGACATGTGTCAAATGCATCTGCTAATGGAACTGACTCCGTTAAGCAGCGCATGGGAATCAGGTTGCACTGCCAGTTTTTGTTGGACAGCACATCTCAGTCCAAGATGTGTACTATAATACTGGTACGTTCAACCAATATTAGGTTGCTACATTTTCAAACCTTGTCCTACATTTGTCCCAGTTTGGAGGTCCTCAGGTATGGCAACCCTAAATCTGACATAAACAAAGATATCGCCCCTGAATATAGCATTGTTTCCTCCATTAGACCTGTTACTCCAAAAGACTGAACTGCAATCTAACAACATTCAGAAATGGTTAGACTGGAAGCTTATGTGAGTGTTGAAACTGAGAAGGAAGCTAATTTTTATTTGTAGTTCCTACAGTAGAATTGTACCACCAAAGGTAGTATTAGAATGGAGCCACAGAAGATCAAAGTGTTACTGAATAATATATTAAATCAAGTTCATGCAAAGACAGAACTTTTAATTACATCCTTTAAGCACTAGAAGCATTTGAAACACAAATTCTAAAGATGAGAGTTCGATTATATTTTACTTTGTTATTAAGTTAATAGAGAGAGCACTCACACACTGATTTACTTGCCTGATGACAGATTATACTTTTGAAAATATTCCTGACTTTTGGCAAAATACATGGCCACACAAATACTTAAGTTATGCACAACCTCAAGTGTATACTAATTGGCAATTCTGGCATAGAAAACAGCTTTTTAGCATATATATAAAAGCAAGACCCACTGCATTATTTGAAGCTTCTGATAATTGTGCAATAACCTGTTATCCATGATATACTGCAATCCTGTTCAACAAAACATACTCAGTTTTAGCTGATTCAAGACAGCTAGAGGCACTCAATGCAAATGAAAGATATTTCCTTGGATGTTTAAAATGTATTTGCAAATGGAAATGACATCTTATTGATATGGTAATAATACATATGATTGCATCTTCTTCAGTACACATCATAAAACTTGAATCTGTTGACAGATTAACATAAAAGAGTCAAGGAGGAGGAAAGCAGCAAATGAAACCGGAATTCAAAGTGCAAAATTGTTTTAAGCCACTTGATTTCTTTTGTTCCTTCCAATGGACAAGCAGGACAGCAGAGTACGATTTGTTATCTTTTGTTTTATTCATTCTCCTGCAGAACTTCCTTATCAAGAAATACAAAAAATAACATTTAAACTTTTGGCAACACCACTTAGCTGCCAATACGAGATACCATCCTTACTTCCTTTTCAAAAACAGAAGATAACTCTTTTCCTATATGTAAGCTTTAAATCTCTGGCATCTCCATCCTGTGCTGTTTTTAAAAGGAACCTGAGGGAAAGCGCTAAATTTGTTGTGCATGAGATTAACAGGAGATGTTCCCAGAAGCACCCTTCCATGAATAAAAAACCTGCCAACTAGAACCTTTTTTGTCGCATGTTTTATTTGCATGAACATGCCATTTAACCTGGCCCCAAACAATATTTGTTTGAAATTAGCTAAAACCCCATACCACAAGTACACGCAAAAAGTTCTCTAAAAATTGCTAGTGGAAACAAGGTCAGGAGGAAGTGGGGTGGAATCACCAGTTTTCTGTGAAGCTATTGAAAAAAAGACCTTTGCAATCCTGGCAAAATATTGAAGTAACACAAATAGTTGACACATTTGTAGGAATTACTCAGATGATAATACCTCCTGCACTGTGGCTGTTCAGAGTGGGGATTCCTTGCACATTATGACTGCATCCACACTGCAAAAATAATCCAGTCTGGCACCATTTTAACTGCCATGGCTCAATGTTATGAAATTATGAGATTTGTAGTTTGGTGTGGCATCAGAGCAGACCTGTGGTGCCACAACAAACTATAAATCCCAAAATTCCATAGAACTGAGCCATGGTAGTTAAAGCGGTGTCAAACCGGTGCCATTTCCTGAAAATTGTTTGTGTGCTGATATTAGCAATTTGGAGTTTGGTTACCTCCATCCTGCTTTTGAAAGGTGTTCAGTGCTGTCCCCCTTGGCAAGCAGGGCTTGTGAATTTGGAAATATTGCACAATATACCTTTTCCTGTATTGCTATGTATTGTATATGCATTCTCCTACTTGAGAGTATGTATTTTCCCTGGAAAATGATTAACCATCCATTATGAAGCCAAGCCCTCCCTCCAGTCCATCTGCCTTGGTCCAGGCCTTGGAGGTAGAGAGGAACTGCTGGACCTCTTACCCTTTCCCTCCACCACTCCCTTCTCCTTCTGTGTCATGTCTTTTTAGATTGTAAGCCCGAGGGCAGGGAACCGTCTAACTAAAAAGATTGCATGTACAGCGCTGTGTAAATTTACAGCGCTTCATAAATAAAGGTTAATAATAATAATAATAATAATAATAATGTATTGTTCATGTTTTTCCAATGGGTATACTTTTACTTTTTAAAACATTTTATCAATAGTTTAATAATAATTAACTTCCATATGTTTCAGTGATGTGGATTTTCATCTGCATTTGTTTTAACTTTTGTAAGCCAGCTTGAGTTCCAGGCCTGGGGAAAGGGCAGATTATTACTAGGAAAGGAAGAGACACAGGGACCACTCACTGTCAAAACTTGCTTTGCATTCCACAGCATAACAGAATGCCAATTCAGGAAAATGGAGATTGCAGCCAGCCAAGGTGGCATCTCTGAACTCTAATGCAATACATACAGCAGCTTAAATGTTTTTGTGTCATTAACTAGGAAGATCCCATAGTAGAAGAAGGAAAAGAAAAAGGGGAAATACTGTATATAAATAAAATAGGACTTTTAAATGAGCCTCAGCAATTTTTGAGCAAGAAGCTGGATTCCACACACCCCCATCGTTGTGAAAAGCAGACAATTGAAACGTGTAGTATATATTTCATTGTAGCAACCCTTCAGCTTTGATTTAAATCACTAGTACTGTACTTTCCCTCTTTTTTGGCTCTCACATCCAAATCTATTAGTCACTACCGTGCAGCCAAAGAATGTCATTTTGGGATGTAAAAATATTTAAGGCTGTCTTGAGACAAAAGTCCTGTACATGACAGAGTTTCCTGAATTGGTCAAGCAGTGTTAAGAGTATGGGACAGTGTCAAATGCATCTGCTAATGGAACTGACTCCGTTAGAGCAGGCATGGGAATCAGGTTGCACTCCAGTTTTTGTTGGACAGCACATCTCAGTCCAAGATGTGTACTATAATACTGTACGTTCAACCAATAATTAAGGTTGCTTGGAACTGCAATCCAACAACATCTGGGGGTATACATGATTTGCACTGCTTCATAATGGGAACTGGAAAAGGGGTAGGGGTGATCACTCTGGCCCTACAACCCCCTCCCCCATACATCTTCAAAACCTGCTATAGAGAGACATGAAATCTCTTGGGTCTGGTTTTCAGACAACAGGACTGAAAAGGAGAGAATACACTGTTACACCAGGGGTCAGGCATTTGTTTGACATCTGTTTCAGGCCAAAATGCAAAGACTGGGTCACTACTTCTCTTTTCTTTTTCTTTTTTCCATATGGAAGTTTTATGAGTTGCAGTGGCCATGCTGCAGTCTTCTTTACTTTTTAAACAGTTAACATTCTATTTGAAAGAGTTCTATCCTTTCACTGTTATTTCCAGAGATTGAGCTGATGTTGATTTGTATCATATTTATATTACTATACCGTCAAGCTGAAAGGGAGGGGGATACTAGAGAGTAATTTCCTGAAAGGCTGAAATTCAAAATACCGAAAGCAATCTGATTAACTACTTTAGACTTTCAACTCTGTTTTTCCTTCAACCAACAGCTGCTTCTCATCTTTATGCAGCTGCAATTTTTTTCAGAATCTTGAAGGATTTAAAGAGCCTGGGAATTTATTTTCATCACAGGGGTATTAAAATAGAAGGATTTTTTAAAAACCTTTTCTAAATTTGCCTTCTTCTGTAAGCAAAGCCACAGAATTTCAACCACTGCATTCTAGTCTACAACTACAGCATCTCAACATCTTTCAAAGCCTTAGTTTCCTTGCCTTTCCAAACAAAAATCAAACACACCAAAATAAAAATTTAAAAAATCCACAGAATCTCTTGACTGGGGAATACACAACATTCTTTAATAAGCTACCACAATAACGCTAGACTAAAAACGGCGAGGTCTAATAATTAGAAGCTAAATATAGCCCCTTGGAAATAACAGTATGTAAGGTAATAAAAACATTAGATCATTTACCACAGAGGAAGAGACAAAAACGTTTCAAGAATCTGGTACATAATAGAAGCAATCTGCCTTTTGACAAAAGATACATGTAATGCAGAGGCAAAATAGAGAAATAATTACATCAACAGCTATTAAAGCCCCTTGGGGAAAGAATCCTTTAACTTTAATGTATTTCTAGCTATTTCTTTCCACTCTTGGAATGAATTACATTTTTTAACAAATACCCAGTACACATATCTGAACTGTACATAAAATTGTTCAGTAAATGGTAACATTATGGTGCGTGCGTGCGCGCACGCGCGCGCGCGCACACACACACACACACACACATATATATATATAGAGAGAGAGAGAGAGCGAGAGAGAGAGACTTTCAAGTGAAGTCAAGAGAAAAAGAAAAAGGAGGCTTCCCTGAGGCAGGCGAGATATCTTTGCAAACACAAAGCACTGTGCCAGCTGCAGTGGAACAAACAGAATATTAGAAAGAGTGTACAATACAATGCAGAACACCAGGTACAACAAATATTTTGCCAAAACCAAATATGCCTTGCCAAAATACAGATATCTGAACCTGTACCACATCAGAATTGCATCTTTCTCACATTAATGTGATATTTCAGCCTGAGAAATCATGATAATGTCCACTCACTAAGCCTGCATGCTTCCACACTACATTACAATTTAAAGTGGCCATTCAAATCTGTGGTTTACAAAAATATTCACAGTACAGTGTAGTGTACATGGTCCATTTGTTACAAAGACAAATAATAACTATCCCTGCAAAATGTCCACAACCAAAGCCCAAGCAGTCACAACTGTCAAACTGGCACTCAAGACTGAAGACTTATTTCACATCAAATCCGGCTTCAAGAAATTGGCTTAAAACATCAATATTTCCAAATCCATTATATGGATTATGTGTAATCACCTTATTTCTGTAGTGATTAATGTAATAATAAAAGATGGAGGGATACTACTGTAACCATGAGACGAAAGAACATGACTAGTTTATTATTAAGAGGGGTGTGAAGAGAAATTCAGTGAACCATTAAAATTCAGTGAAACATGCAGGCATTGCTAGAAATATTTAACTACCACTAAACACAAAATGGCTGCAGATTTAGCTCCTGGTCACAAATGCTACAGTAGCATTACAGATGACTGCAGATTAAGCATTGTTCTTTGGTGCCTTCAAATTGTTTCCAAGTGATGGTGACACTTAAGCAAACCTATCAAAGCACTTTCTTGGTATGATTTGTTAAAAGGGGTTTGCCTTTGCCTTCCTCTGAGGCTGAGAGGGTGTGACTTGGCCAGGGTCACTCAGTGGGTTTCCATGGCAGAGTAGGGATTCCAACCCTGGTCTCAGAGTCTCAGAACAACCCTCAAACCACTACACCAAAGCATTACAGACTACCTAATAGAGGAAGAATTTCAGACTACAGGGCAAATGGGTTCTAAATATGCCAATGATGTCAGATACTTGGATTTCCCTTAAGACTGAAAGCTAATTATTATATGCATTTTAGAGTGCATACTTCTTTTTAAAAACCTTCTCTTTTAACTTAAATGCAGCATATTAATTTATGAAGGGAGGAAGAGCAGCAGCCAGGGTCAGGTTACATGTTCTTTTGTACACAAGAAATGGAAAGAAGAAACTTTGCAGCAAACCAACGTCAGAAAAAAAAAATGTTGTCCAAATGCGGGAAACCATGGCTTGCATTAATTAATTAATTAATTAATTTCCCATCTTTCTTGCAGTGCAGCTCCCAAAGTGGCATAAATCATAGTTTCTCCTCAAACCAAATACCCAAAGCAGGATGAAACCATATAAACAAAACAGCAAGATATGGCTGTTTCCCTACTGCAGAAATACTGTAATCCAGTCTGATGACACTTTCTTATGGAATTCTGGGCATTGCAGTTTGTTGTGGCACCAGTGCTCTCTGATAGAGAAGGCTAAATGTCTCACAAAACTACAATTCCCAGAATTCCATAGCACTGACCCATGGCAGTTAGAGTAGTGTATACTTAAGGGAACACCTTCCATACCGTCAGTCCTGCACATTGAGGTCCTCAAGTAAGAACTTACTTCAGCCAAAAAAGTTAAGCTAATGTCTGTCACTCAAAGGGCCTTCTCTACTGCTGTGCCGAAGCTGTGGAACGATCTGCCGGAAGAGATCCGCCATATCTCCCCTCTTACACACTTCAAAAAGGATCTCTTCCGGCAGGCCTTCCCAGCCTAGCTAACTCTAGCTTCCTCCCTTGTGTATGTTTATGAATATGATCTCAATTTTCTGATGTATGTCTCTCTGCCCGCCAAATTGTTTTTAATGTTAAGCTAATGCTGTATTGCATTTTACTGTTTTTAAACTCTGGCCGTTTAATTCTAGTTTCAGTAGTGGGGAGGGGGTTGGGAAGGGACCATTTAGTATTTTATTGTAATGTATTTTTACTGTTGTAACCTGGCCGGGTTCCTAGTGATTGGGTGGGCTATAAATAAATTCATTATGTTATTATTATAGTGTCAAACTGGATTATTTCTGCAGTGCAGATACAGCCTATGTTTTGGCACAAAGAAGAAAATTAATCTCGTTGGCACAGTGGTTAAATGCCGGTACCACAGCCACTCACTCACAGATGCAAGGTTGTGAGTTCGAAACCAGCCAGGGGCTCAATGTCGATTCAGCCTGTCATTCTTCTGAGGATACTAAAATGAGTACCCAGCTTGTTGGGGGCAATTAGCTTACACACTGTTAACTGCTTAGGGAGTGCTTAAGTGCACTGATAAGCGGTATAGAAATGTACTTGCTATTGCTATTGCTATTCTCTTTAGACACAAAAAAGGAGGAGGAGAAAGAATATGTCAGTGTGATATGGTGTTATATTCAACTGAGCCACAAAGTTTCACCCAACAAGCTTTATGGCTTATTTCCTAAGCTTCCCTTCATCAAAGCTCTGCATTCAAGCTGGGGCATCCTACTTATCCTCCCCTCCCTTGTGGTTGTGGTTGTTGTGTGCCTTCAAGTCATTCTTCTGACTTATGGCGACCCTAAGATGAACCTATCACGGGGTTTTCTTGGCAAGTTTCTTCAGAGGTGGTTTGTCATTGCCATCCTCTGAAGCTGAGAGAGTGTGACTTGCGTTACTTTGGACCTGTCTCTCTCTTTCATTCACACACACACACACACACATGCACAGAGCTGATCCTACTTCAGTGGGTGTTTTTTGTGAGGCAGATCTAGTATGCCACCTTGATTTCCTTGTAGGAAAGCCAAGCAGTCAAGACAATGAAGAAACAAACTGGAGATGGCAAGTTGGAATTACATTCTAGTGTTGAGGAGAAGGGAAAAGAGAAGAATTAAATACATGTCTTGAAATGAAGAGAGAAGACCTAGTCAAGGGGATGTACAGATTGGAATATTTTTGTTTAGCCAACATTAGTGTTCTTTTAATAGGCACTTTTCCCACATTAAACACTTTTCTGTAAAACTCTGTGAGAGAATGGAAATTTTACAGCACCTTTAAAATGCATAGCTGGGCAATGGTTAAACTACTGTATACTGTTTAAATAAAATTACACCTTTGCTATGCAGTGTCTATTTGTTTATTTTATTTTATGCAGTTCCATACTGTCTTTTAAATATTTTTACAGGCTGGCTTACAACTACAGTAATATTTAAAAATTTTAAAGCCCTGATTAAAAATTCAACCAATTTAGAAGTAAACAGGCTACCATACAAGCAAAATGAATCAATTATTAAAAGCCTTCTAGAATAAAAAAATAGTTTCAAGCTAACTGAAAATCAAAAGTAGAGGAAGCCTGGCAGCATTTTCTGCTAAGAGAATTCCTGAGTGCTGGAGTCACCCCAGCAAAGACTATCTATCAGGTAGGCTCCATCTGCACTGCATAAATAAACTGGTTTGACACCACTATAACTGCCATGGCTCAATGCCATTTCTGGGAAGTATAGTTTGTTGCAGCAGCAGAGCTCTGGTGCGACAACAAACTACACTTCCCAGAATTCCATAGCATTGAGCCATGGCAGTTAAAATGGTGTCAAACTGGATTATTTATGCAATGTAGATGCAGCTGTACTCACTAAATGCATTTTGTTTGTTTCATGGAGGAACAGACTTTCAAAACTCAAAGTTTCGCATGGCAACAGCTTAAATGGGCAAAGGAAGCACTTTAGGTTATCATACCACAGATCAATAAGGCTTTAAAGGTCAGTAAGATCTGCCTAAACTTAGAAACTAGAAACCAAAAGTTAGTCAAGAGTATTGATAAAGACACATTATTTCTTATGCAAGGTGATGACCTTACTTCTAACAGCATCCTGCTAGTTGCATTTTTTTAGCCAGTTGTATATATGTGCATGCACACATCTTCAAGTCGCCTGTCAACTTATGAATTTTATAGGGTTTTCTTAGGAAAGGAATCCTCAGAGGTGGTTTTGCCAGTTCCTTCCTATGAAATACAGCCTATCGCAGCTGGTATTCACTGTCAGTTTGCCATCCAAGTACTAAACAGGGCTGACCCTTCTTAGCTTCCAGGATCAGATCTGGTGCCTTCAAGGTATTTAGGCTATCAGCAATCTTTAAGGATAGCTTTAACTTGTGAATGAGTGACTTGAAGCAAGGTCCATAATCAGTCCAAATTATCTGAATAAAAGAATAAATGGGAATAAATGGTCCTGGGCCTGTGTCCAGGTTTCTGGATAATAAATCATGTGCCTCCTATTTTCATCAGAATAATGTGGGGCAACATATGCCCAGGATCTAAAGAACTCCCTGCTTAGCTAATTCTTTCTCAGTGTTCCAGTTTACTTACCATTATCAAAAGTGCAAAACAACAACTAGGTAGAATGGAAACAACCTCATTCCACAGTCTGTGGTTTGAGACGATCTTTTGTGTACATCAAGTCTGCATTGGTGGTTAGAGGCTCATTTACTATTAATCCAGCAGTACTTAAAAGCAGGGCTTGGCCTCTTCCCCGCCTTTCCAAATGTATGGAACGACATACACTTATGTGCTTCTATAAATAAAAGACGTGCATTTATCACCAATTAAAATTGTGCGTAAATTTATATGCAAATTCAGTGAAAGCCTGAGGCTCCTGGCAAGCTGCCAACCCAGCCCTTCAGTGCTAGAAAGTTATGTATGCAGACCTGCCATGAGAATTAGCATCTTGGAATTTGAATTGGAAACAAAATAGATAATTTTTGGCAAATTAAATGATAATATTATTCACATCTATAATGGTTTTCAAGAGACAAGAGCACAGACAGGCTTCTGTCCTATGCCTGCAGTGTACTGACAGTGGGACTTGGCGTTTCTACATGAATGAGAGACTCCTGGTCTGTCTTCACAAAACAACAAAGCAGGTCTTAGTATAAAACTAATGGCTTTCACACCAGGCTAAAATAAATCAGACATGCAAAAAGCCCGTTATCAAGAATATAATCATTAATACAGAGACAGATGATCTCTAGAGGAGGCATACCATCATCCTGTACAAGTTGAAATCTGATTTTCCTTGCCGTTACTACAGAGGCTGATCACTCAGGAGCCCCACTGTTTGACAGCAATTACCACAATCATTTCTCACTAAAAATCTGCCCAAGAAAATCAGCCAAAAATCTCTGTAAGATGGCCTGTACAGCCATAACACCCTTCTACTGTGGTCCACATACATAATTGCCTAAATTCTCAGCATGGTTGTAAGAACCCCTTCAACATATGTTACTGTCATTGTTCTACTAGGTCATGAAAATCAACATTTGCAAGGGATCGATTTCCAGAAAAAAGAAAAACACAATTTTCTGAACAGGCTTTGTATTCACTTGAAAACCAATTTCTTCACCCCCATTTTACAAAGACTTTTTACTTGACATGGTCAAAACATTTTACTCAACTATCACTGGGCAAACATTACGTCATAGTTTGCAGAAGCACTATAAGGAAAGTTAAATCATAGCAGAAATATTCCATATAAGAATGCTTCAGTCTAAGACTGCGATCATAGGCACATTTACAGGAAATTCCAGTAAGTTAAATAGAACTTAATTTGTTCAGAGGGAATTTACTTCTTCTAAACTTTAGGACTGTTGACTTTTAGGCCATGTTGTTTCTTATGGAGAATGCCTGCTGATTTTATTACTGTCTTTTTAGTACTCACACACATGACTAAAAATAGTACTGCAACAATGAAAGAGATAGTTCAGACTTTCTTTCACTTGTCTTGAAAAAAATTCCAGGAGCAATTAATGCTAAGGTGGGTCAGACCAGAGCATGAGAAAGTTCTTTTGGGAACATCATCTCACAAAAGCTAGCTGGGGATTCTAGGATCTGTACTCCAAAAGGTAATTTTTCCAAGCTATGGAGCTTACCAGGGGACAGTTTAATTGGGAAGCAGAAACTAAGAGTCTTTCCATTTCCAAGTATGAATGTGGAATCTGAGGTACTAAATATATTAGGTTTACCCATTACTGATTCCCATGGGAGAGACATCCACTATCAATGCCATATACAGGCAACCTCATTACCCATTGAAAAAGGCAAAGATATGAGCACTATGTTGCAGATAGCCCTCACAAAAAAATAAAAATAAAATAAACATGAGGACACAAAGTGGTGAAACTCACCACAAAGAAATACTTATCTTCCCATCCTGTGGTCTGAAGTGGCAGAAGACGTATCTGGATTATTTCAACATGCTTTCAACAAAAATGGTTCTCCAAGTAAAAGAATGGTTAATGATTATAATTATAGTACCAAGATGCATTTGATACAAAAATGAATTGGAGTAAATAAGCCCATTTTTAAAATAGATTAACAGGGCTTTTTTTAAAAAATCAAAACATCCACAAGAACATTAACACAGTTCATCTTCATTATTGCCAAAGGCAAAGAGATGGACTTCCATTTGTCTCCTTTTTCTTCACCTCCGATTTTTGAAGACTTGACTCTCAGACTGAAAAAGTAGGGTTTTAAGCCTCTTTGCACTGTGCTTTGTACAGGTGCAGTGGGGTGAGGGACAAGGAGGCGAAACGGGGAGCAAGGGCAAAAAATACAATTGAAAGCATGTTAATCTGCTTGCTATGCCATGAACCACATCACCACTTTAATTGGAACCAGATTCTGAAAGCTACAAAGAGCAAAGTGATGCAAGTACTTACAATAAAGCAAGCACCAAAAAAACAAAAAAAAAAAAAAAAAGATTTAATGACCTTCCACTACTTATTTGAAACATAATGGAACAGAAATTAGAATACAGTATCTTTAAAGCACAAATCAAACATTTTATCACAGTAAGTCAAATGTTATAGTGCTTAGCTGCATACTTTGTGACTTAGCCCCAACAGTTAACACTGCTGTATTTAATTGCTATTTGGACATCTGCATTAATACTGAAATTTATGTATGGATTTCAAAGTTATGTTTTCATAGGATATTAAAGCTAATAAATTTGGATCAGAATTATTTGTCATTTTTCTAGCAGTTTCCATTACAACAGCCAGTGTGGAATAGCAAATAGTTTGGATGTTGCACTAGGACCAGGGAGACATAATTCCAGGCCCCACTCACCATGAACCTTTCTAGGTGACTTTGGGTTAGTTGGTCCCATAAGGCTGGTGTTAAGATTAAATGAAGGCAAGGGGGAGAACCATACGCATTGCCTTGAACTCCATGAAGGAAATATAGCAAGCAAACAAATGTTCAATACATCTGACAACTCAAATATATCTTACTGAGGGAATTGGAAAATAACTCTTAACTTCACAAGATTGGAAAGGTGGCCTTATTCTTGCTTTGAGAAGGGCCATGCATAAACTACCTCTTTCTTCTTTTGTGATAGCTCAAAATATGATAAGGGTTTAGATCACTGATGGCGAACCTTTCAGGGGCCGAGTACTCAAAGCAGAGGTCTTCCAGCACTGGGTGTTACCTGGTGCCAGGGGCGGGACTTCTTCTCTCCGCCCTCCCGGTCCTTTAGCTGCCTCTCCAGAGACAGCTGAGGGCCGGGCTGGGGGGGGGGGAAGAGAAGAGGAATAGACACATGTCTCTTCCTCTTCCTTCTCCTGCACTGCTTCCCGCCTTCAGTTGCCTCCAGAGAGGCTGAGGAAGATCAGGAATGAGGAGGCCCTGCGCCATCCCCAGCCTCCAGATGCCTCTGAAGAGGAAACTGGCGGCCAGACTGGGCCCCCATTCACCGTCTCCAGCCTCCTGAGAGGGAGGGTCGGGAAGGAGGAGGAAGAGGAATACACCTCCTTCCCCCCCCCCCGCACCATCCCCAGCTTCCCAATGCCTCTGGAGAGCCAGCTGGAAATCAGGGAGGTTTGGGAGAGAGGAGGAAGAGGAATACAACTCCTCCTCCCCCTGCGCCATCTCCAGCCTCCTGATGCATCCGGAGAGGCAACTGGAGACCAGGGATGGTCAAGAAAGAGGAGGAAGGGGAATACACCTCCTCCTCCCCTTGCGCCGTCCCCAACCTCCATCTGCCTCTTCGGAGGCATCTGGAGGCTGGGGATGGTGCAGAGTCTCCTCCTCCTCCTCCCTGATCCTCTTCCTCACACACTGTCCCCAGCCTTCAGCAACTAAAGGCTAGAACAGAAAAGGTCAGGGGCATGGCATTTAGACGCTGCACACACCCCAAAACGTCCGGAAACAGCCGTGGCTGACCAGATGTGGGAGGCTTCCAACCGCTCCATGGGCATGGCATGTACACGCTGCATGTCCCTGGAAGCTGCCCTGGGGCTGTGCTGGGGCTGCCAAACGCACTTCTATTTTAGCCGTTGTCAGGGCAGATTGGTGCCACGGCATGTGTTTGCCATGGGTCCAGAGCGACCAGGTCCAGAGTGGCTTCAATCTGCCTTTTTGTGGTGGTCTGTTTTGGTCCTCAATGAGGAAGAACTCCTAAACATTAGAAATGCTCTTAACAAGTACACAGCTCCACACAGGTAGTTTGACATTACGTCTCATTAAGTCCAATTCAATGGTTACATAGTCTAGATCACTGGTTCCCAACGTTTGGTCCTCTATGGTCCAAAACATTGCAGTTTGAGACCGCATTAACTACCCTGGCTCAGTGCCAGGAAATCCTGGGAACTGCCATTTATTGTGGCACCAGAGCTCTGGAATAGGCAGCTAAATGTATCACAAAACTAGAGTTGCCAGAATTCTCTAGCATTGAGCCAAGGCAGTTGAAGTGGTTTCAAACTGGATTATTTCTGCAGTGTGTTTTGGATCTTTGCTTTGGACTTCAGCTCCTATAATTCCTGACTGTTGACCAAGTTGGCTGGGGCTTCTGGAAGTAAAAGTCCCAAACAAATGGAGGACCAAATGTTGGGAACTAATGGTCCAGACACAGCCAAGATGCTGAATCTGTCACTTCTGCCTTGCAAGACAGCCACAGGAGTGTACTAAACACATCATTCCCTATGCCTCATTATTTAGTGCAAGATAATGCACAATGGTCAATCCCAGCATCACCAATAATAATACTGGTAAGTAATTTTTCTTTCTTTCTTACAAGAGAAGTAGGAGAATTGTGTTTCAGTTCATTTTTGTACAAATCTATCAAAATCCACAAACTTCTTCATGTTTGCAATGGAAACAATTTCAGTTTTTGTGTGTTTGTGTGTGTGTTAAATGTGGGGAAAATAAAAATTGTCAGATCCTGCCCCATCCAGGAACAGGGCTTTACTGTCTAAACTTTAAATGCCTGGTTTTGAATCGCTATGTATCCAACTGTGTTAGTGTTCTCCCTCACCCCCCACAGCCCGTCTTTAACAGCTGTATTCCAGCAAGGTACAAAATGGACCTCTCTGTGCTGAGAATAACTGCACCCATAGAATATGGTTTGGTCAGATAGGGGAGAATGTCATTTTAGGTCCTCTTTGAAACACCAACAAAATCTGCAAAATCCTATATTCCAGATTAAAAGAATTTTGAAGTTTTATAATCTCAAAGCAGGAAAAGCAAAACTGTTTCCTTATTCCTCATTAAACTGAACTATTCTTTATGCTGTAACAAGCAAATTATATTCTTCTGTCTGTTACTATTGAAAGGCATCTGAAATCATATCCACAAGCTGTCATTCAGCCTCCCTCCACCCCAACATAAAAACAATCCTTAATGTATTTAATTCTAGTTGCTCACAGAAGATAGCGCACCTGGTTTGTGTTGTCTTTGGCTAATCAGCTCTCATATCACAGTACCAACTACCTTGCAAAGGCCCACTGCAATTTTTCAAAAGAGAGAGATACATTATAGCAGTTTCAAGGCAGAAGAGCAGCACAGTGCATGAAAATGACAACTGCAAGCTTGGACTATCAGTACCGCCAACACAGTACAGGTGACAAATATTTTGTGTGAGGAGAGGAGGCAGAACAGTTTTCAAGCAGAAGGAAAAGGCCACCGGCTCTTGTGTTCCTTCAGCCCATTCTTCCCCTTCTCACAGCTGCCTCTCTCCATCATCATCCTTGATTCCCTTCTCAGAGGCATTCTCCTCCTTCCACTGCCAAAAAACAAATTGGGGAATGAGCTTGGAAGATGCATGAAGTAGAAATACAAGGGGGAATGCAATTTGGAGAAAATGCTTTATTCTCTGACTGTTTTTCTGTGACAGCAGGGAAAATACAGTAGCACAATAGTAGTTCACATTTCCTAAAGTCTATGTTGTCACTGTTGTTGTTGTTAATTGCCTTTAAGTTGACTTTGACTCATGGTGACCCCATGAGTGAGACACCTCCAAGCCACCATGTCCTCAATTGCTCTGCTTAGGTCCTAGAGACTTGGAGTCATGACCTCCTTGACTAAATCTATCCATCTAATATGTGCCCTTCCTCTCTTTCTGCTACCCTCCACCTTTCCTACCATTTCCTAACAAATAGGTACTAGAGCAGATCAGGTCCAAACTCTCCCTGGAAGTCAAAATGACCAAAGTGAGTCTGTCAAACTTTGGCCACACCATGAAAAGAAACTGAAGTCTATATACCTCCAGAATCTCAAGCATGAAACAGCAGCAAGATTCCATAATATTCTGACATGATCCCAGTCCCTTTATTCACTTAGACTAACTTATATGAATAGCAACAGTCGCTTCTGTGGTTAGCTTCTAAGCCATGAGTTGGGTACCTAAGAGGTCTTGGATACAAATCTGGATTTCCTGGGGTCACCAGACAGCCATGCCCTCTCCCCTGGGATATGGTGATTTTCCAGATTCTGAATGACTGGAAATCCTTTCCTCTGCTGGACAGGACCTCTTTTATGCCTAATCAGTCAGAGCAAAATGCTGTGCAGGGATGTGGGAGACGTTCTTCTCTGCTGTAACATCTCAGTGTTGGAACATCCTCCCCTTGGAAGCCTAATTGGCATCAGTGTTGCTGTTGTTCAGGCACCAAGTAAAAATATGGTTGTTCATGAATGTTTTGGAAGCCTGACTGATTTTTGAAAAGCCCTCATATGGTTTTAATTCATTATAAAAATGTGTAGTCTTATATTTTTACGTGTTAATTGCTTAATTTTTTTAGCCTTTTAAAATATTATAATTAATTATACAGAGTTACAGCTTTAGATTGGTTTTATTGTATGTTGCCCTGATATCCCAGGATAAAGGATGGGATATAAATATTTTAATAAACAAAAATGAATAAATCCAGCACTAACCGCTTTAAACTAAAATACAAAGGTGTATTTTGGTAGGAACAAGAGAGAGGACCTTCTCAGTGGATGCTCCCAAGCTTTGGAACTCCCTCCCTAGAGAGGCCAGGATGGCGTCATCCTTACTATCCTTCTGATGGGAGGTATGGACATTGCTGTGCAGGCAGGCCTATTAAGCTGAGATAGACTGGGTTTTTAATGCTGGGCTACCCAAAATTTAATGGTTTGTATTTTAATATATTATATTTTAATATATAACTGTTTTAAACCTTAAAATTGTTCAATTGTTTTTTTTAATTTTATATTTATGTATTTTAATATTTTGTATTGTTTTTAAATTGTATTGTTTTCTACTTGTTCGCTGCCTTGAGTCCCTATATTGGGAGAAAGGCGGGGTATAAGAAAATATAATAATAATAATAATAATAATAATAATAATAATAATAATAATAATAATA
>NC_056525.1:173110227-173115202 GCF_019175285.1 Sceloporus undulatus
GATGCTGGTATTTTTGGTCCTGCCCTTTTGACTCTAGCCCTGGTCAACATTGGAATGTAGCCCCCAAGAACTTCTCTGAAACTGAATCCAACTCTCAGGCTGAGAGCATTAACTACCACCTCATGCCCTAAACAAAACCTCTTCCAAAGGAGCTTATAAGAGATATATAGATCGCTCCCCCAACATCCACAGGGGCTGGGAGGGGGAGACATCAGATTCAAATCACACATGCAGTAAGTGGAACCACCAGAAAAATAAAACTGTTCAGAAGAATGAGCCAAAGTCTGCTTTCAGCAAGACTACATATTCTCACTTGTATTCAAGTGGTAAATTATGATGTGATGTACATGGATGGAAATATAAATTTAGGAAAGCCAACTTGTTTATTCATGCTCTTTGAGAAATCACTGGTTTGTGACACACAGGGATCTCGAAGGCTTTCAAGGCCGGCATCCATAGCTTTTCAGGCTATGTGACCATTTTCTAGAAGAGTTTCTTTCTGACATTTCACCAACATCTGTGGCTGGCAGTAAGGTTTTGGAAGCAAGGAAAAGAAGCACCCAGGGATTCCTCAACTCTGAAACTGAAAGCTAACAGGCTCAAACAATTTGTTGGACTCAGACAATACATTATGCCCTCCTGGTTGCATGCACATTTCTTCTTCTAAACACAGAAGGAGGCCCCAACCTCTGATCTTATTCTATCAATTAAAACAAATTGAAAATGAGGCCAACAGAAAAAGGAGAGAGAGAAAAGTACTAAGAAACTGTCAGTAAAGCTTTAGCTGGAACCCCCTACTTCAGATTAAATGTGCAAGGTCAAAATGAGGCACCTTTCAAATAACAGACATATGACCTTGACTGCTAGAAAGCAAGCTCTAGAGAAAGAAAAGCTGCAGTCCTGTTTTGCCGTGACTAAATCTGCAACCTAGCCAGCTCTTCCCCTAGAAAAAATACTATTTTTAAAATAAAAACAACACTAAACTTCAGCTAAGGCAGGGAGATGGACCAAGTGGCCTTCCACATGTTCCTGGAGTACAACTCCCATCAACACCAATCAATTCTGGCTAGGGTTGAGTTCTAGCTAATATCTGGAGGTTAATACCTCACACTTTTAAGAAATGATATATGCATTCATCTTTTTTTTAAGGTAGCAGAAACTCAATGACTCCCCTGCACCCTGGCAATTTAAGCTAAATTGTGCTGCAGTGCCACAATTAATTCTTATAGAGCAATTTACATTGTGCTCACATTTCCTATGGCTCTCTGAATTTCTATCTGACCACCTTGTTGCTAAATTTACACAATTCCTACTTGCCCGAAAAAGTTATGGCAAAAGAACTGCACAGCTCTGATGAAATGCAAACTGGCTCTCTTTATTAAATACCTTCCTTAATTACTTTGCCCTTTTAACATTGGGCGTGTGTTGTAGATTTGCATTCCAAATATCACAACAATCTCCTTCTGCAAATGCACAAATAGCCAACCTTTTTCTTTTTAAACCAGACAACTAGAATCTAGAAAAAGATTCATGTGGGCATAAATCTCACTTTTAGGTTGGGAATAATAGAGAGAAGAATGGGGGGGGGGGGAGCAAAAGCTTCCAAACTGTTAGAACTTGGCCCAAATATAAAATCCAAAATGTCAGAGTCCAAGGGGGATAGTACTGGACTATTGGTCTCTATACCATGCCTACTTTGGCATCATGAGATATTGCAGGAAAGCATCTTGACCTTCCTAAGTGCCCTTATTGCCAAACCCACCAATGCTAATTCATTCCCAGTTGTCTTCTCAGCAGAACATTCAAGTCAGATACACATCAAAATCTCCTTCACCTTGGCACTAGCAGAGCAAAACAGACTTCAAACCATTTCTGAAAGTAACACACTCCTTATGGAAGAAGCATCATTATCAGGGTCAGTAAGTGAGAGGAGGCTTCTCTCTCTCTCCTACTGACACCTGCCACTTCAAATCAAGTGCCTGGAGATGAAAAATGGACTCTTCTAAATATCCAAAGGGAAAGGGAAATATCTTTCTGTTAGCTATGAAAACTCCCCTAACCAAGGCATCCATGTTGTGCACATGAGAATATGGTATTGCTGTAAACTGCCTCAGGGGTTACACTAACTTCTGACTTATTAATTAATTGCTTTGTTAATACAACCATTTGCTGTTCTGTTATTGCATTAGTAAGCACAAGGAGTTTACATTGTTCCTGCCAAGATCAATGTACATTAATCTAAACCTCTGATTCTAAGCAGCTTTTGCTCCTGTCAAAGATGGTGAAAATCAACAGCAACACTAAGAAACATCTGCTTCCTAATGGACAAACAAGGGGAGGGATGCTTAGGTTGTATCACTGCAAAAAGGTTCATTTGCAATTTTTCATTCCCCCCCCCCCCCGCCCATCAAATGATCAGGCTAGGAACATACGTTGCCTTACACTGCCTCCCAACTACACGTAGCAATAAATGCCATCACAAGGGATCTCAACTGGCTTTTAAACTACACAATCTTAAAACCATCACCAGCTCCCTACTACATCTGGTCCATTTACACAACATGAAGCCTACATAATGAAAATGCTACAGTCAGCCCTTACCCAGCTACAAATCGAAAATAAACAATCCATCCTGCAAGTATTTCTACAAATCTGAGTTTTATTCTTTAAACCAAATGTTTCTATGATTCCAATTAACTAGTGGCTCAAAGCCTAGGGTCACCAAAAACCAACTGCAAACTTAATTGACCTCTGGACCCTGCTAAATCTTTTCCCCCTTCTTCTCTTCTTCCCCGCTCCCCTAACCAAGGCCCTATTTTCTTAAATGCTCTTGTAATGAAGGGCAAGGAAAAATAAGGTAATCTCAGACGCATCCCCAGCTATGCAATGGAGCCAGATCTTATGCACCACTGGTACATCTCTAATGTAAAAAATAAACAAACAAAAAACCTCAAAATCCTCATATAGAAACCCCATACATAACATCCTATATGCTTGTTCCCGGGTGGTGGGGAACACATTTTAAACCTAGTCATGAGCATCACAATTTTAGCAACCAAGATCAAGTGCCTATCTGGTTAAAGAGAATAAAGCCTTGAAAACAAATTCCTGGCATGAAAGGTTTTTCCATCTTTGATTATGCAAATTGCCAGAATCATGCAATCCTTTCTTTAAAAAAAGAAACAAAACTCTGGCTTGCATTGGTTATCTTTCTGGAAAACTGTGATACTGAACCTGAAATTAGTATGCCTAATAAGAAAAAGTAACAGGGAAGCACTTCACAAGGTACTACATAAGGTCTTACAGATCAACTCTATAACATTTGTAGATATAAGAATACCCCTGTGGACAATTCTTCCACAGTATGACATATGTTTCTAGAGGGCAAAAACCACTGGAGGTCTAATCCTGCTTAAAAACATTAAAAACAGAGACTGAACAAGTTACTTTGGGGAAAGTTACCAGGAGTCATGCTGCTGAAGAATTATGGAAGTTACAGTTCAAGACAAAAATTACTTCCACACTTTGCAATTTAGTTACTGATAACAGTGTGGTGTAGTGGTTTGAGTGTTTGACCATGACTTTGGAGACTAGGGTTCAAATCTCTGTTCCACCATCAAAACTAACTGAGTGACTCTGGGCAAGTCACACTCTCTCAGACACAGAGGAAGGCAAAAGCAAACACTTTTCAACAGATCTTGCCAAGAAAACCCAATGATAGGTGCACTTTAGGTTCACTTTAGGTCTGAAACAACTTAAGGCACTACTTGAAGGAACAACAACAAGAAGAGAAGAACGACCGTAGCTCACTAGCTCACAAGAGATCAACTGACTCAAGGTCATCCAGTAAATTTCCTCAAACACGGATCTCTCAAATTCCAGTTTAACACTCTAAGCACTATGCCTTTCCTGTCTGTCAGCCTATAAGAGAATTGGTTGAAAGAATTTTAACTGAAAGGGAACCTGATTAGTATCCTATTTTCTTAGGATGTTAATATAATGTGAATTAAAAATGACTAAATGCGGTTTAGTTATGTGTAGGCCCAGCAAATTCAATGCTCTCCTATTCAATTTCCTATTTATATGATGGGAGCAACACTACCAAAAGAGCAAGATGCAGAGAATCTGTGTTTGGAAAAACTGTCTCTGAATAGGGTTGCCATAACCCGGCAGCCCCCGTGCCATTCACTGTTTTGGGGGCCCCTCCTGGTCACGGTCCGGTTTGGGCCCCCACCTGTGCCTTGTTCCCAGTTTGGGGGGTCCGCTCCGGCCATTGCCGCTGCCACTAATGCGGCTGCTGCGGCGCCGACCCACCTCCTCCTCCTCCTCCGGCTCCACCTTCCTCCTCTTCCTTGGCGGGCCGGCGTCAGAAGCACCACTGCCACCGCGCCCCCACTGGGAGGGCTTGCGCGCTGCCCAGGCCTCAGTAGGGGCCAGTGGCAGCGCGCGCGCCTTCCCCATTCCCTCCGCGCGCGCACACCTGCCCCATTCCCTCCGCGCACGCGCGCGCCTTCCCCATTCCCTCCGCGCACGCGCGCGTGCCTGCCCCCGCTTCCCTTCCTCCCACGCCAGCCATCCTAAGGAGGAGGGGGGAGAGGAGGAGGAGGAAGGAGCCGGAGGAAGGGTGCCTGAAGGCCAGGGCAGAATTGGGCCACAGAAAGAGGAGGAGGAGGAAGAGGAAAGCTGAGTCAGTGGCCATTAGGTCTGCCTTGGTATTTTGGGGGTTTTAAATTATTTTTTAAAATATAAAATACTTATTTTATTTAATTTTTTAAATTTTTATTATTGCTTTTTATTTTTTATTTCATTAATTTTTATTATTGCTTGTTTTTATTTTATTTTATTAATTTTATTATTGCTTGTTTTTATTTTATTTTATTAATTTTTATTATTGCTTGTTTTTATTTTATTTTATTAATTTTTATTATTGCTTGTTTTTATTTTATTTTATTAATTTTTATTATTGCTTGTTTTT
>NC_056525.1:173115212-173162730 GCF_019175285.1 Sceloporus undulatus
TATTTTATTACATTAATTTTTATTATCAAATATATACACCCCTGCCTTGTTTTTTATTTATTTTTTCATTATTTTTATTATTAAATATATGCAAGTGCATTTTTTGTGTATTTATGGTGCTTTGAATGCTAACAAGTCTGCCTTTCTTGGCCAATTATAGTGGTGGTGGTGGTGGTGGTGGTGGTGGTGGTGGTGGTGGTGGTGGTGGTGATGATGATGATGATGATGATGATGATGATGATGATACTGATATCAACAAGCCTCTGAGGCACGGCCAATGTAACTTGCTGTGATTTTTATAAACTCATGCGCAGTGAAGAAAAACCACAGTCCCTTGACCAAGTACACACTTCTGAGATGTACAGTTGAACCCGAGGACAAGTCCATTTCTGCCATCTGTCTAAGAATAATGCCAAAATGTCCTCCATTTTGATCATGCCTAAAAACATGCATTTATATTAACATTTAAAAAAAACCCTCAATTTTTTGCGTGTCCTCCATTTTGATAAAAATGTGTCCTACATTTGAAAATGTTGCCCTACATTTGTCCCGGTTTGGAGGTCCTCACTTATGGCAACCCTATTTCTGAATGAAGAAAGACTGGCAAATATATTCATTTTCACATCAGTGGTTATTGTGGTACTGTCAGAAGATTTTTAATGTACTGCCTTTTCTTTAAAGGCATAGAGGTACAGTTAATCAGTAAGGTCATTTTTATATTCCCATCATTCTTACAATGAAAGAAGCGCAGTATATACCCCATCACCACTACAGACTGCATGCTCACAACAAGCCTGTGAGTTAAACTGAGAGAGAGAAAGATGGGTCCAAGATGGTGTATCATGGCTGACTAGGGGCTGAAGACTGCATCTCCCAAGTCCTAATCCTACATTATAATCATTACACCAAAGTGGTATTTCAGTACAGTGGGCCATTGCTATCTGCTGGGGTTTGGTTCCAGGACCCACCATAGATACCAAAATCTGTGGATGCTCAAGTCCCCTTAAATACAATGGCATAGTAAAATGGTGTCCCTTATATAAAATGGCAACATCAAGGTTTGCTTTTTGGAATATTATATATATGGAGGCCTGGTGGCACAGTGGTTAAATGCCACAATGTTGTGGCACACTGGTACTGCAGCCACATAGTTATGAGTTCAGTCCCTGGGTTCCAAGGTTGAGTCAATCTTCCATCCTTTCATAGGTCGGTAAAATGAATACCCACCTTGTTGGGGGCAATTGGCTTACAGATTGTAAATCGCTTAGAGAGTATTGAATTCACTGATAAGCAGTACAGAAATGTAAATGCTATTGCTACTGCTATATATTTTTTAATATTTTCAAGCTGTGGCTGATGGAATTCGGGGATAGAAAATCCAGGGGTACAGAGGGCCAACTGTATATAAAAATCATTACCAGAAATAATCTGTGGGTGAGCAAGAAACAAAGAGGTGAAGGTGAAAGAGAAGAAGCAAAAAAGGTGGCAGGGAGAGGCAAGTGAAATAGGTGATGTGTGCTAATGCTGTTCTTTTTAATAGCAAATATATTGGCCACATGGCAACCAGCAAGAAAGTGAAAAGGGACCAAGCAAACAACTCTTATCTTCTAATAGAGGGGAATGGCTATGGGGACAATGTCACTGTCCTTGTGACCAGTCCCTGAGGCAAATGGACCAGTAGTAGAGCCACTCCTAAACAAATTTATTGTTTTATTTGTATCCTTCCATTCCATCACAACGGCTCCCAAAGTAAGTAAATTTTTAAAATCTTAATTACAAAAATAAAAACAATTAAAATGTACACATTAAAATATAAAAACATTTAAATACATAGAAAAGTTAAGAAAATAAATAAAATACATATCCCAGTCAGAGACTGCATCCACACCAGATAAACGATACATTTTGATACCATTTTAACTGACATAGGTCAATGCTATGGAATTCTGGGAACTGTGGTTTTGTGAGGCATTTAGCCTTCTCTACCAAAGAGTGCTGGTGCCTCACAAAACTACGAATCCCAAGATTTCATAGCACTGGCAGCTCAGCTTAAAGTGTTGTCAAAATGGATTATTTATGTAGTGTGGATGCAGCCAAAAGCTCCCCTGTTCACACATTAAAAGCTAGCTGAAACACAAAGGTCTTTGACTACTAGAAAAAGGAAACCAAGGAAGGGACCAACATAGCCTCCTATGGAAGGGAGTTCCAGTGTAGGAACAGCCACTGAGAAAGCGCTTTCTAGTGTCGTCACCAAGTGAGCCTGCGATGATGGAGGACTGAAAGTCCTCCTTTGTAGAGCTTAAAATTCTGGCAGGGGAGAGAGAAGAGATGCCCCACTTGCCCCAGTGGACCCTTGGTATCTGCTGAGGTTTCTTTCCAGGAGCCTCTGTGGATACCAGAATCTGTGGGTGCTCAAGTCCCATTAAATACAATGAGTTGTTGTTGTTGTTGTGGGACCTTGTTATCTGCTAAGATTTGGTTGCAGGACCTTCTGTGGATACCAAAATCTGTGGATGCTCAAGTCTCATTAAATACCGTGGATAGCATAAAGGTGTCCCTTATATAAAAGGACAAAATCAAGGTTTGCTTTTTGTAATTTATGGATCTTAAAAAATGTTTGCAAGCTGTGGATGCTTGAATCCGTTGATGAAGAATCCATGGATATGAAGGGCTGACTGTATTATTCAGGCTCAAGTCAGGCCATGCAAGCTCATGGAGCACCCAATCCTGAACTCTCTGATAAAGCTTTCCAGGGGAGGGGAGGGGAGGGGAGGGGTTAAAAGCCTGCTCCCTAGATTTTAAGACACCTTGTTGTGTAAATAAGGCCTCTTTAAACACACACACACACCTCTTGCAAATGGGAAAGTATGTTTCACCTTGCCTCACTTAAGATGTTATTCTTTAACACAACTGCTAAAGCAAAAACAGGACTGGGCTGCTACTCTTTCAGCAATTTAAACAAAGCTATATTTATGAAACCAAGCTTATATTTACCGTGCTTTGAATCAGTATGACAACCAGTTAATATACCTTATTGACAGGAGACTACCCACTGACTGGTCACAACGGTCAGGGAGGAAACTATAAAAAGTTAAATAAAAAACAAAGGAGAGAAAAAGAAAAAGAGAAGAGAGGGAAAGTCCAAGAACTATGGGCACAACCCCTATGTAGCTTGCAACTCTCCTGAATGCCAGTAAAGACACAAATGTTGTACTGGAGGCAGAATTACCGGTGTGTTGGTGATGTCAGTATTACTTCTCAATTAAAGCCAGGTCTTTAATACTGTACAAAGTTATGTGAAGGTGTCTGGTGAAAAATGAGAGGTACTGAAATAACTTTTCTGGTAGAGAGAGAAAGCTTAAGAGTTATACAGACAAAATAGTAAAAAGAAAAAGAAAGAATCAGAATTATGCAAACCATTTTACACAGGTGCACTGGATGTTGATGAGTACATGGATACAGGACGATTTGTGTTAGGGATTATTCAGCTCACAATCATAGCCACTCAGTTAAACCACTTCTTGTTTAACTTCAGAAAAGACTAATAATCCTAGTACAGGCAAGACATTTTGCAACTTGAAGTGAAGGACAAGTCTTGGGGGAACCTACCATTTTTTCCCCTTAATGTACCAGGGACTGCCACCATATTTGTACCCATTGGCACAAAGAAACTCACTGCAGACCAGCCATTGGTGGCTTGCAGATTAGTACCCGTCCACAGAGGGGGGGGGGGATTGAGTTGGCCTCATGCAGAAAATCTAGTAACATGAAAATCATAAAAAAAATCTAGTAACATGATTGCTTTTACTTGAAACTGAAATGTTACCTTTTAAGTCAAAGCCTAAAAATATATAAGCAATTAGCATTACAGTCGGCCCTTCTTATACATGGATTTTTTATACACGGATTCAAGCATCCACGGTTTGAAAATGATCCAAAAAAGTATAAATTTCAAATATCAAACCTTGATTTTCCATTTTTTATAAGGGACACCATTTTGCTATGTCATTCTATTTAATGGGACTTGAGCATAAACAGGTTTTGTTATACACGGGGGATCTTGGAACCAAACCCCAGCGTATAACAAGGGTCCACTGTACTGGAAAACAGAGACACAGCACTGCTGTAGTACAATTCTCTTGAATTCTGGCCACAGTGCCTTATCAACAGATGGCCACACAAGTGGACCAATGAACCACTCCAGCCCTTGTGCTCATTTTGCAAAAAGTGGCATTTACAAAATCCTTTCAAAATGCACCTCTTGCTCGACCAAATTGCCTTCTGACCACACAAGTGGAAAATAATTGAAAAAATGCTCCAGTCTAAATTGGGTTCAAAACCAGATGGTGAACTTCAAATAATTATCCTTTAAAAAAAAAAAAACAAGCAGGCAAAGGGTCTGTTTAATGAGTTACGACAAGCAGCAAAATTATTTGTACGTTTTGAGGAAGAAGAGCCTAAGAGATAAAGCAGCGAAGGAGGGGGCAGACATTACTTATTCCTAATACAATCAGTTTCTTGATTTCGTACTTCTTTATAGTACGAGTCCTGGAATAAAGAGGGTATGGAGATTAAATTTCATTGCTTCCCAGTTCACCAGGGTCTGACAAGTGAAGGGTTTTATTGCCCATTTCAGTTGCTCCACGGTATCTTAACTGGGAACAGAAAGTGCACGTATCTTACTTCCCTTCCACGTTGCTGCTCTCAAACTTGAATATTTAATGAGGTGCATAAAAGCACTAATATCAAATGGAAGGTGGGTGGTTGGGTGGAGAGGGAGAGGAAGGCAGGGTCTAACTACAAAGCTGTATGCTGTGCAATAAGAGAATTGGGGAGGGGGGGAAGAATAATGGGGAACAAACCCAATTTCTCTTCAAAAGATGATCTCAGTCACACTGCTACCCCACAAGGTCATGCAGAGTTTGAGCATGTGATAGCAAGCATGTGATAGCAAGTTAAAATTATATAGCCTGACCTTCACAGAATATGGGCAGATTAAATTCAGTTTAGCTCTGGTATTTAAGAGGATGAAAAGCCTCCACTCAGGAAAAGGCAGCCATTAGCTAATCTGCTTATACAAAAGGAGAGGGATGAGGGGATGCCTAGGCACACACGCACACAAACACATCTATAACTATAGTGGCAGTAAGTCTGCCAAGAATGCACTACTGTCGTATCAGAATCTTAACAGTGCATCATGCTGCTGGACTTTCCTGCTTTGTTAAAAAGAAAAATGCTGAATCGGGTGTGCCGTTTTAAGTATCCCTCAGAAGTTTGCAATGTAGCTGTTGACATCAGCTAGGCCTCAAAAGGCTCCCATACTACAATGTGCTGCCCTGTGCCCACTCGCTACCTGCTGATATGCCTGGCGGAGATTTCCCTGCACTCCTGGCAGTAACTGCGAGCAGCCAAGCATGTAATCAGAGACTGGAGCCAGATATGACAATGCGACAGAAGTGGGGGAAAGGAGAGAGGGGAAGAATTGGCAAACAGCCTATACTGGATAATACGCTGATCTGTTAAAACTCCACAGCTTCCGCAGATATCTGTTCAGGCAGAGACGTGTGGTGAAAACTTTCCTCACCATTCTGCAAAATCACACTTTTGATCGGCTTGCCAGGTGAAACCATGTGGAAAGCTGCCCTCTGGTAGATGATTAACTTAGATTCAGTCCCCTTCCCAGTCAAAGATCTAGCACAGTGAACCTAATTTAAGGAAGCAAAGGTGCACAAGTGATAGAAATAAAGAGTTTTCCTCAGAAAGTCTTCTTTGCACATCCACTGCAATCAGATTAGAGGAAATCCACAAAACAGGGTGGTTTGACAAGCAGTACAGTACAAAATATCACTCTCTTTTACGCTAAAATAAACACTACTTAGGCACAAATTATTTTGTTCTATGAACAAAAATCACCTAATACAAAATTTAGGTCATTTAAACTTCCACATTTTAGAATAGTTTTCTCAAAATAATTTAAAGCTTCTCTATTATCAGAAAGTGGCGGAACAATTTAAATATTCTACTTGCTCTATTCATATTTATAGGATCAAACTCTTGTATCAAACTCTCTTTCACCAGATGTGTGCAAGCACAGAAAAACACACAAATTGGGAGCACCCACTTATTTCATATGTGAAAGGGACAGAAAAATATGATTTCTTATTTGCTAAACTTTAGCCCTGGCCTATTTGTTAAGGAACATAAAAGGTTCTTCCAAAGTTTTCAATCAGTGCAATTTCCTTTCCCCTCTCAGCTGCAAAATACAAAATAACTTGAATCAACAAAAGCTCACGGTTCCCTATTCTATTTGTCCTTGGTAATAAGAAAAAAATTGTAACCTTTTTAGAAATATTCAGTTGCTTTCTCCAATTCCCTTCTGGAATTTTTTTTATCAATGATTCTGAACATTATACAGTACTACACTGTATAACTGCAATCCTGCACATGGCCTCTGAATCTAACTAGTAAGTGGGATTTTAGCAGTCTCTATGTGTCTACAAGCAGACTGACTCACTTTTCCTAGGTACATTTCATGGTTTTTTTTTTTTTGCACTTCAGGTCTCTAACCAAAAATATTAACCCTTAATACTCTTATTCACAGGAACAAGGAACTGACAGAACTCCCGCAGTTAATTGCCAAAATGAAATATATATTCAGCAGCTGTTTCCAACATTTTCTTCAGAGAGGAATCTAATCCAGAAACTCAAGATGGACTTCTGATTAGATCAAAGCAGGAAACGCTGGCTATATGATTGTATCTGATTAAGAAACCAAATTATAATGTGTGCCATACAGGAGAAAAATAATTCACTTTACTTCAAACAGAAGCACCATCATTTTAAAATAACCATGTCTGTTTGAATGTTTGTGTGTATGTACATTACTTAATTATTGTTATGCTCCCTCCCTCCCCCCACACACACACACACATACACACACAAACAATTTACTTTTAGACTCAGAAAACATTGGATGTGTCCTTTTTTTTAGCATACTTTTTATTATTTAAGTATCAGTGCATTATTTAGAAAACTGCCTGACTCAGCTCCCTTTGTTTGCTTACCATATAATGGCTATTCATTCATTATGTTTGAACTTAGATACAGATCTACAGTACTGTTACACTTTATGAAGCTTGTTTGCAGGAGGTGGTGTTTCAACCACAACTACATTCTGTGGGTCTGTTCAGAAAACATGATACGGCCGTGATTTCAAGAACCCTCGGTTTATCTTTTTAAATCAACAGTGAGCATTTTGAAGCAAATTCTGAACTGCAACCCTTAGTATCTCTAGCCAACATTACCAATTGTGAAAATGCAATAAGTCACAGTTCAACAACATCTAGAGGGATCCTCATCTCTGGTTTACAGTTTATCAGCAGTGTGTACTAGTACAGCCACTCCTGACGGAGGACTTGCTAAACAAACCGCTGAACTTTGCTCCATGGTTTACTGAGCATGTTGTGTGAATACAATCACAATTTCCACTCTGGTTTGTCTCTTCCCCAATAAGCCAATGAAGGAAATTTAAACAACCTCTTCATTCCTCTTCTAGTCTGAAAAATAGGCCAGAAAGGGGTCTGTGCCTGCATTTAGATGACATGCTAGGCAAACAAAAGTGAAGCTCCAGTTCACCAATAAGCCAGAGTTTTCATAGATCCCTGGCTTATTGTGTCATCTGAACCAGCCTCTCACATACACACTCAGACTTCTTCAGGCAAGATGACAGGCTAAAGATGCACAAGAACTCTGATTTGTCATGCACAAGCCACTTGCAGCAAGAGTAGGCCAGAGATTTGGACTGTATTTTTCCATGGAAAATTTTCCATACCATATACTTATCCATAGTTGTATGGGCAGCCATACAACTATAACTTATAGTATATAAGCCAAATATTAAATATAAACCTCTGGGGGGGATCTGTCTGGACCACCCCACCCATGCATAAGGCAAAAAACAAAACAAAACACGGGACCAAGTAAGAACAGTTTTATTTTTGTGCCATATCATATGTATCTTGTTAGCCACTCTGACTTCCATTAATGGAAGAAGGGCAGGACATAAATCAAATGAAAATAAATGAATACAGTCGTCCCTCCATATCCACAGAATGAAAATATTTTTTAAAATGTAACTGTCAAAAAGCAAACACCAATTTTGCCATTTTATATAAGGGACATAATTTTACTATGCCACTGTATTTAATAAAACTTGAGCACCCACTGATTTTTGTATCCACGGGTTACCAAACTGGAAAGTATTGTTCTTCGAAAAGTACACCAAGAGTCTGGATCGGGTACACAATGCGGCTGAGTTGGGCACGGAGGTGTGCGGTAAGATCCGTTTTCACCCATTTAAGCCCATGCCCAGCCCATGCCCAGATTGGGCGAAAAGAGGCGTGCAATAATCTCCTAAGATTTTAGAAACAGTGATTTTAAACAGGATTTATCTTAAAGTCCCACTGACACTGCTCCTGTTATGTTTTGAACTGCAGCTTATTTTTCTATTAATTAGAATATTGATATTTCGTAATATGTTATCCACATTTTTAGAATGTGTATGTACCAGAAAATTTCCTGTATCTAGAAATCCCTCACATAATCCTTTCTCAAAACACACTTCCCCACAAAGAAAACAGCTATTGTTAAGTTTAACAGAATCTCTGCTACTTATTCTGACATTCCTTCTTTCTTAAGCAAAAAGATGCTTTGTTTCCCAGTCTAAAGCAGCTACCCAACACTGTCATGTGATTTTAAAAGCTTTGTTTTTAATTAGCCTTAAAAAAGAACCTTTAAAACTTCTTTCTTTTTTTCTAGTTAGCCAATAAAGGCTAAAAGGGAAGCCCTGTCTAAGTTGCTTCCTTACACCTTATTAATGAGGCCAGCTGCAGGCAAAAATGTGGACCCAGAAGGTTCTTGGTGGAGGGAAACAAGTGGGCTAAGGACTAGAGAAGGAAGAGATGGAGGCTTGGTGGTTTTAGCAACTTGCCTTTTAACGTCCTCTACTCAAACTGCTGCATCTCTCACTCCATAACCCTGCGCAAGATCAAACAAAAGCACTTGTGTTTACAACATCCTGAGCAATTTAAGAATCCCAGCAGACACTACTTCCTCCTCGTCTCCCCTTTTAAAGGATATTGCTTCTAATGAAGCTACTACATGTTTATGAGTTTATAATCGCCATAAGTCAGTCTTGCCACAGAAAGGGATTTAAAAGCAAGAAAAGGACCAGCAGCTTCCACTTTCTTCATTCTTCCAAGTACTTCTCCAAAAAGCCTCATGTTCAAAAGAAAGCTCTGTCATAAAGTTTAGAGCTGCTACGGAATGCTCAAATCTGTGGTTTCTATAAACAATTTTTTACTTCACCGCAGTACAATGGGAAAAAGTTTCTGAAGAAAAATACTCTCATTTTATGTCACAAGGGGGAAAAAAAGAAGACTCAAAACTTCAGCACTTGCTCAATACTTAAGTTACAAGAACTGGCCCTATATTTCACTTATGCTGAGCAATTTACCGCCACTTGCACTTGTACCACCAACTCAACAACCTTTATTTTGCATACAATGAAGAAACATAATACTGTTCCGAAGATGGTGAAAATATTACTTACAGCCATTTCCAGTATGGAACAATGTATTTTTAGTCTACTGAAATAAAAACAACAAATAGTTTAGTGCCATTTTGTGCCAAAAAATGTTGGCATGGCTCTTCATGGTCTACAATCCATTTCATCAGATGCATATGAAACACTGCATTATCCTAAATTGCCAGAAATATATATACACAGTTGAGGAGAAAGGGAGAGAATAAAAACAGAAGTCAGAAAGAAATTAAATGCAAATATGTGTAGATTAACAATGATAGCGAACCTAAAATAATTACTCTAAACTTTCACTAACTAGTAGTGACAATAAACCCATCCTAATATTAGTGAGCAAATTAATTACTGCAATCCATGAAAGCTTAGTCTTTAAAGTGCCATGAGATTCTCTGCTGTAGCATGGCAGAAACACAGGCTCAGAGTTTGGGAAATACATTCATGTATGAAATAATAGGGGCATTTTCATTAGTTTACATATTATATATGCAGTAAGTGGTTTAGAGAAGACATTATAAAGAGTATAACAAAAGTTCCAACCTGTTAAGAACTTTTGCAGTATCTAATTCTAATTTTTAAAAAATTTGTTTGAGTGATCTTGTGAATGACCTGAGCCAAGAGCCCATAGTAAATCCTATTATTATTCACCTAATCGAAGGTAAAGCATTTAATTTGCAAATTTTCAAGTTTGCATAGATCAATTTAATACTATGGTTTCTTGGAAACCATTTCCATCATTCATTTCCTGCATATACAAGTTTACATTCAGACACATATACATGCTTTCATTTCTTCTTTTGGCATTTAAAATTTAGCCATTATCTAAACAGCAGGCACACATATAGAAAAAGCAAATTCAGAAACAACATACTAAAGGATTGTGCTTCATACCTGCTGTGGCAGTAAATAAATGGATAGGACAGGGCATACCAACTGCTGTGTCGACTCAGCACCACAAACCATAACATTACACTGCTATTGCTGGAGTGTTAATGGTGGCATTCCAGATTCAACACTGGTTGAAATGCTGAGATTCAAACTTATTTCTGCATCTTCCTGGCCTTAATCTGGGAGCAATTACAGCAACAATAACACAGCAAATAATTTTATAATCCACATACCTGCATATATTCCAAATATATATTTCCATTTCAACTACAAACATGCTGTCAATCCATAAACAGATTTCAAAGCAAAAAAATGTATGTGTATTTCTGCTTATACCATGAATTAAAACTTTTATTTTTGACCATTTGTAAACACTTTAATATAGCAGGAAACTATTAAGATGTTTTAATGGGAACATACAAAATAGTACGCAAACCAGTAATTTCTTCTGCATATATTAAAATGTGTTTGTGCACACAAAATGGCTTCCCACAATTCCTACGTAGCTGGTTTATGGATTTCCAATGCATGTGATTACACCAGATTGGAAGAGCTTGCTTTTAGAAACTATGTCATGCTAGCTATTAACACAGAACCAAATATCTTGCTTAGAACATTCTCCCTTTACCTGCACACTCATATACTTTACTTGTAATCATGAGTAAGCCAAAAGCAATGACTATGTTTAATATCTAATCTTAAATCTGGCTTAAGGAATTGTTAGCATTAAGTAATGAAAGGTTGTTGCAACTAAATGGTCATGATATGAGATTCGGCTAGCATGGTTACTACGGTATAACAAAGTAAATATTGATTTTAGCAATCATTTCATAAAGCAAGCTATTCTGAGTATTTGGAACACATAGGAGCCCTGGTGGCACAGTGGTTAAATGCCTGTACTGCAGCCATTCACTCAAAACCACAAGGTTGCGAGTTCAAGACCAGCAAAAGGGCCCAAGCTCGACTCAGGCTTGCATCCTTCCAAGGTCGCTAAAATGAGTACCCAGACTGTTGGGGGCAAATTAGCTTACTTGCTAATTAGCTTACTTGCTGTTCACCGCTATGATCTTTGGAATAGCAGTATATAAATAAAACAAATGATTATTAATTATTATAAACATACGATAGGTTGTGTCCTAAAACACTATTACAGATTTCTCTTCAGGAAGCATTTTATAGGTTGACAAAAAGGTAAAGTGGAAATGGCTAACAAATCAAAATCTGTTTAATTGGCAAATAGCAGTTATGATATTCAATGGTATTAGAACAGACAATTATTAGAAAAAATTAAACTGGATAAAAATGGTTTGGAGACAGGAAAAATTGAGTTTGAGATAAAACTGTGTACAGATGATGAACATTTAATTGGAAAAGTTAAGTTGAAAATAGAGTTAGAAGGAGAAAAATATCAGAGTGCATGATCGAATGGGCTCAGTTTTTTGGGTTATAACATTGAGTTGGAACATGGGAAAGGATGAGGACTAAAGGATTCAAAGATTATCTTGGGTTATGGCCACAAACTATGTCCTTCCAATTTTGTTAGACAACAAATACTATAAACAATTGTGTGCTGCCTGGGGCAGATGAAAATTGTAGTCCAAAACATGCAGAAGACACCAGACTCCAAAAAACTGTTACAAGAACTTAATTATAACCTTAATTATACCTTAATTATAACCATGGAAGGCTGCTACCAGGATTTAATTATAAGGATCATCCCTCAGTTGATCCTTATCCACAGATTACCAAATCTACTTGGTAATCACAACAGCATCCCTGCTGCATCTATTCACTTAATATGCTTATACTTCCCTGTACACTATACTGTCAAATCAGGTGATTGCCAGGTTATGGATTTTTCTATTATGTACTCTTTACCCCAGAAGTCTTGCACACTTTAGAATAATGACACTGGACACAGCTAAGTCAGCAATCACCACAAATTGTAGGCTTGGTTAGCAATTATTGTGATATGAGTCACAAATTCTAGACTTATTGTTGCCACAGGAACTGTCAACATCATTCTTTTTTCTCTCTCCCACTCCCCCCCCCCCCTTGTAGGCCCTTTACAAAAGCTACAGTCCTCACTCAACACAAGCAGGAGAGGGGTCAGACAACTGTCAAAACAAATTACACTATGAACTTCAGCCAGACATCACAATGGAAAGTTAAACATGTTTTCCAGCAAAATTAGTGGGACCAAAGTGCTCTCTCTACCTTTCTTGGATTGTTTAGATACTACTAATGCCACACTATTTTGCACCTTCATTGATGTATATTATTTCTAAACACAGAATTAGATAACTGAAAGGGATCCTAAGGATTATCTAGTCCACTCAGTACAAGAATCCCCCACTTTCCCCAGAAGATGGCTATCACTCTAATATAACAAGGATTATCTCTGCATCACTGCAATTGAGACCCCAACCCGTTTTAAATTAAAATGTTAGATTACAATCTTTACATCAGGCAAAATTACATTTCCCATAACTACCATGTCTGCTTAGCCATTCAGTATTTATATACACTACACTGCAAAATACTGATGGCAAAGACAGCTCTACGAGAAACTAAAAGGCAGGGCACTACATTTTAGAAATGATCACAGGCAACACTGTGACAAACAGAACATCCCAGCCTTGCCAGCCTACTTCCTCCTTTTCTTCCACAGTTCTCACTCATTTCAGTGAGTATTATACACCAAATAACATACAATCGGCATTCAGTATCCACGGATTCAAGCATCCAGGGCATGAAAATATTCAAACAATAGATAACTTCCAAAAGCAAATCCTGATTTTGCCATTTTATATAAGGGTCATCATTTCGCTATGGCATTGTATATAATGGGACCTGAGCATCCATAGATTCTGGTATTCCTGGGGGTCCTGGAACCAAACCCCAGCGGACACCAAAGGCCCACTGTATAAGACAATCTACTAAGAAGCTGGAAAGAAAGCACAATTACAGTACTGTAAGTTGGAAGCTGGAATTTCTCTCTGACTTTTGTTATGGGTGAGGCTTGTTAAACGTCCTTCACTGCTATTGACAGTGCTCCATTTCCAAACACTCAACTGGAAATCACAACCTCTTGCCTTCCTTTAGATAAAATGTGACTGGTGCCTCCCATCAAGGGAACAGCTTCTGTCAGTGGAATGGGAAAGGGAACAATTTTCCAAGCAAGCAACCAATCCCTCCAAATGTACTGATTGGGAGACTCCCAGGAATGTATTGTGGGGAGGGGGGATAAAGAGGAAAGGAGGGCCAACACTGTTCCACTCAATGTTTCACTGAGAAAACAAAAGCCTGCTCACACTCCATTGAATGTCACCCCTTATTCCTCATATTCTGATCTGGGGGGAAAAATGAGGAAAAACAGCAGGCACACAGAACAAGTAATAGGCATAGTACTTCAGACTGTTACTATGTGTTTGCTAGGTAACAGTAATTATTTTTATAAACTCTTTAAAGGTAAGTTTTCTGAGAACCTGGCAGAGGGCCTTCACTGTGGCTAGTCCTACAACTCTGGAACTCCCATCCTCAGGAGGACAGCCTGGCTCCCTCTTGGCTGTCTTACCATCATCAACTGAAGAATTTTCTTTCTCAGCAAACATTTGGGAACTGACAGTTTATATACTAATGGCTTTTCCCTCTTAGTGCTGTACTTTTTTTAATATAGGTTTTCACTTAATCTTTTATATGGTTTTAATTCTATAGACCGGTTAATATTATTTTAATCTTAACTGTTGGTATGTTTTAGCTGTGTGGTTTTGCTTGTACATTATGTCTTTTTATCCTGTGAACTACCTTGACACCTACTTTTGGGGAAAGGTTAGGATATAAATAAAAAAATTTGATAGATGGTTAAGATATAAGTCTTTTAACTTCTGGAGAGACAGACAGACAAACATGTCACTAGTTCTATAATGTAACTCCACTGTATATCATTCAGTTGATGAATGAAATGGGAAAGCAAAGTAAGCCTATAGAGATTGCTTCATACATAGATATTCCCTGCTGCTTGCAAACATACACTGATGCCTTTACAATGAATCTCATTACAAAAGAGATCTGCTAGGGAGAGAAGATTTTGACTGAAAAGGTCAAGGTTGTTTTGTAAATAATCTCCTTCTATTTTTTGCTGAATTAAACTTAAAGAAAACAACATTTTTAACATAAAGAATACATTATGCACTCCAGGTAGCTGTTTAGAAGACGCAAAAATAACTGGATGTGAAGAGCTTTAAAAAATAACATCTCCAATACAGCAAAGGCCCTGAAGAAAAGCATGAGCAAAAGGCTGGCAAAGGAAGAGCCTCCTAAAGGCTTGAAATGAGGTTTTGTTGGAGCTTGTAAAATGAGGGTAAGGCTCCATTATCTCACAGCCTAGTGTCTGGGAATTTTTCCCCTGTAAAACAATTTTACTAGAGTAATTTGCAAGGAGGAGGGGAAAAGTGACTGTTTGACCCTGTTAACCAGAACAAATGGCTCACAACACAGCTACATACATACCTACAAAATACTTGCACACCTAGTAGATAGATACATAGATGGATATGTATCCATGCAAGAGTGAGTCTTTTGAATCTTCTGTTATGGATGAAAAACACCTAGCAAAGGGAAGTTCACTTTTATTTCCTGAACTTTAAGGCTCTTTGTTTCGCAGAGCACACTCACAGCACATTCCGCGAAAGGACTGCTTCTGCCAACATGGATATCCCTCCATACCATCTTAACTGACAACATCTTCACAAGATGTAGGTCTGTGACTCTAACATCATCACTTCTGTTTAATTTTTAACATCTTTGTCTGGTGAAGAAGCTAATGGAGCTTCAAAAGCTTGAATCACATATTTTGTGCATTTTGGATGGCCCCATAAAGATATCACTATTTGGGGGATTTTGCATGTTATTGTATTTTACTGTATGGCTACCCCTGGATACATAGCTCAAGGCCACTCTTACAGCCTCTCCCAAACTCAACACACTATTAAAAAATTGACTGAGAAATCAGACTTATAACTCCTAGAACTCTGTTGTTGTTAACTGTCCTCTAGTCTCCTTAATTGACCCTAACCATCTAGCTTGTGATCTCCCTCTCTTTCTGCTGCCCTCTACCTTTCCTAGCATTATTGTCTTCTCTAGTGAATCCTGTCTTCTCCAGATGTGACCAAAGTACAACAGCCTCAATTTAATAATCTTGGCTTCCAGGGGGACTTCAGGCTTGATCTGTTCAAGTACCCATTTCATTGCCTTTTTGGCCGTCCACCGTATCCTTAGCACTCTTATCCAGCATCACACTTCAAATTAGTTGATTTTCTTTCTATCAGCTTTCTTCTCTGTCCAGCTCTCACATCTATGCATGGTGATGGAAAATGCAATGGCTTGGACAATCCTAACTTTGATATTCAACTAATACCATCCACCAGGTGCATCCATCAGCATGTGCGCCCTTTTAAACAAGCCACACACTCCAGTCCCTCTATGATGGTTTTACAGAACTAAAGTGGACTTCCAGTTACTTCCAATTTTGTTTTGGAGGGACTGTAGATATGTCCTCAGACCATCAGAGTTTGCCATCAGAGCCCTATTGTAAACCATTTCCTTCAATACTTTAAATTAATGCCTCCTACAAAGAAATCTGATACGCTATCCATGAAGATAGTACAGCAGCAAGACAAGAAAGAGAGAAAGAGAGACCATTTTTCCCAGTCAACAATTAACTCTTTAGAAGATTTTTACTGTATTTTTGGTGTCACTGTATTTTCCACACAGTACTGTGAGGACCAAGAATGTATTTTGCTGCTCAAATTCCGGTATTTGGAAATCATGGATTAGGAAAGTTGAGCCTGGAGAGGAGACAGGGATGCCCCAATTGTTCTCCTACTGACTTTACTGACAGGGAATGCTTAAAGATAAGCTGTTATTGAAGATCTGGAAAGTATGTGTAATTGCAAGCTTCACTTTTGCTACTTTGGCTATAACTACACTCGGCTGAAGAGTATTCCAGGTATTCCAAATACAGCGTGCCTGCGCCATACGTGGGCGCGGCTTACGTGGCTTGAGCATACGTGCTCAAGCTGCAGGGGCGCGCACGCGAAGCGGAAAGGGCAGCGCGTCCCATTCAATTGAATGGGCGCGTGCGCCCATTGCGCCCTGTGCATCGCCGTGCCGCCGTGCACGAACCCCATTGTTTACAATGGGGCTTGAGCATAGGCAAAATTCGCCTTACATGGAGGGATCCGGAACGGATCCCTGCGTAAGGTGAGGGCCCACTGTATGAACAATACTCTTCACGCTGATATAACCTACAAAATCAAGGATGTAGACCAAATGGACCAGATATTATTTGCTGTTGTTCTCTGCCTCAATCCATGGGAAGAGGCATCGGCATCAAAACGGAGTTAAAGACCATCCTGTTCAGAGAAGCGTTCCCAGGCATTGCATAACTGTCACTTGCTATTTGATGTTCTTTTGTTGCCTGTTTTATTTAATCATTTCCTGTATTGCTATGTATTTTATATGTATTATCCTACTAGAGAGGCAGGCTAACTCCAACAGTCCTCCCTGAAAGAAGTTTACCCATCCATTAAGAAGCCAAGCCCTCCCTCCAGTCCATCTGCCTTGGTTCAGGCCTTGGAGGTAGAGAAGAACTGCTGGCCCTCATCCCCTTCCCCTCCACCACTTCCTTCTCCTTTTGTGTCATGTCTTTTTAGATTGTAAGCCTGAGGGCAGGGAACCACCTAATTAAAAGTTTGTATGTACAGTGCTGTGTAAATTTACAGCACTTTATAAATAAAGGTTAATCATCATCATCATCATCATCCAGCACAATAAGAGTATTCAAATAAATGTGATTATATCTTCTCTCTTCAGACCGTTTCAATATAATGAGGCTTGGAGTGGAGGAGACAGGGCCTTACTATGCTGTTCCCATTTTCTCTCCAAACTGAGTATTTCCAAAAATCTGAACAAGACTACCATTTCTCCAAAGTGATTAGGCTCCACAACAGAGGATGGCTCAAGGCTTCATAGGCTACATTCACACTGCAGAAATAATGCAGTTAGGACTCTTTAACTATTATGACTCAATGCTATGGATTTCTGGGAATTATAGTTTGCACCAGAGTGCTGTGACAGAGAAAGTTAAATGTCTCACAAAATTACAGTTCTCAGAATTCAATAGGATTGAGCCTCAGCAATTAAAGTGGTGTGAAGCTAGATTATTTATGCAGTGTGGATGCAGACAAAGTTACGGGGCAAAAGAACATCAGGCAGAATTTTACAAAGAAAGATGCAAACCCACTTGTGCCCTGAAATGACGATCAGAAATTCTGTCCTCTATGGCTATGCCTTTCTGCAGGAGGTAGACCAGTGACAGGAACACCCTTCAAATGGGTTGCCAAAGTGAACATTGGAGACAGCTCCTGTCTCTTTAATGGTTGCGTAGAAGACAATTTTAAGCAGGCGCTGCTTGTCAGGCAACCAGGGAACACCTGCCAAAATTCCCTTATCTACATAATTATTTAAAGCACAAGAGCCAGCTGTTTTCACCGTGTTTTAACTCTTTATTGCTGTCTGCCTTCAAGTCTTTTCTGAGCCGTACGGTGAACCTATCATGGGGTTTTCTGGGGCTGAGAGGGTGTGACCCACCCAAAGGGACACAGAGAGTTTCCATGGCCAAGCAGGAAATATCAAAGGCAGAAAAACAGGAATCACTGCTCATTTTGAATCATAGAATGTCTTTTAATTTTAGGGATGACCAAATGAGACCTACAGCAGTAAAAAAAAAAAGGAGTGGCAACAAAGTAATTTTCTTTGTTTATTTTTGCGTGTGTTGTTTTTATTGCAACATTTTTTGCCTGCTCCTCAAACTGACAAAGAAGCTTCTGATAGGTGTTCCTTACAGTTTAGGACCTTGTAACAAAAGAAGGGTTTTTTTAAAAAAGGAAATTCAATCTGTAATTACATTTTGAATGAACAGTACATGTAATAAACAAAATATTCAGCACTTGTGATAAACAAGGAATAATTTTATGCTAAACCAAAAAAAAAAAATACATAAGAAAAGTAACCAAACTATTTTCAATCTGCGAGGGTGTGTGCATTAACATTGTATTTTAAAATTTTTCAAAAGATTTCCCATTTTTACCAGAAAAAAGGGGTCAAATGTTTTTCTGGAAACTTTACATCTCTATTAAAGAGGACTAAACCTGGCCTATGGGGCTGCAGGTTCTCCACTGCAGTTTTGAACCAATTCATAAATTGATCAAAGTTCTTAATGAAGTGAACCGAAAATAATGTATATAATTCTTGTATACAGTAATATCTTGTACTACCCAGAAGTACTAAACTGGTCCAAATTATGCAAAGAGATAAACCAAACATGCATTTCAAACATTTCTGAAGATAAAACCAAGAGTGCCAAGGCCCTAATTAAGCAAAAATTGATCCACAGTGCCAGTGTAAGGATCTGACACCTAATTTATGCAACCATTGATCATGCCTAGAAAGAAAGGCCAATAATAGCATCTTTCTGTCTTGTTATTATTAGGATTTGCCAAACAAAAATGACAAGTCACAAGCACAGAGAGAGAGAGAGAGAAATGAAGTCGTTTGGGTACATTACATACTGTGTAATAAACAGTCTGTCAAGTTTGCTTCCAATCCCCTTTCAACAGGGAATTTTTAAAAGGGTGCTCTGCATAGCATGTGTGCAGTGGAAGTTAAACAAAAGCTACTATTACTCCACAGACCACACACACTGAGGGCAAGGTACAGCGGTCATTTCTGAGTAAATGGTATTCTGGTAGATATATCTTCATTTTCATTCTGACCATTTGGCTTCTTGTTTTTAAGAAGCTGCTTTCCTTTACCAAGATTCTTTTGTAAAGGGAAGTTACTTTTTTGTTACTTATAGAGATAAAATTTTATTACCTGACTTTTATTGCTCTTTGTTCCTAGTCTCCACAAGGTCTCTGCCTGCATTGACATCTTCTCTAGACCAGTGGTTCCCAAACTTTGGACATCCAGGTGTTTGGAGCTTTCAATTACCAGAAGCTTCAGCCAAGTTGACTAAGTGTCAGGAATTTTGGGAGCTGCAATCCAAATCAGCTGGAGGACCAGGGTTTGGGAATCATTGACAACAGAATAACATCTGAGAAATAAAATGTAGCCCTGTGACTCGCCACCTTTCCTCTCTGTACCATTTGCCTGATGGAAAAAACAGTGACATTTCAAAAGCTTGCTTTGGAGATACACCAATAAAGGCATTGGTACTTTGTGGATTTTGTTGTACAGTTATTATTTTTTTTACAAAGTATGCAATCATGTATACAAAAACAATATAAAAACTATATAAAATCTGTTTTATAACAGCAGCAGATAGGACTACAGTACTCCTTTTACTCAGTGCTGGTTCAGATAGACTTGGAAACCATCCTTTCTAATCTCCGTAACATGAAGAAATGCTAACTTTCTAATATTATCAGGCACCAGTATCTCACAAGCATTTTCATATTGTGCCACCGAATGGAATGTGTCCAAAAAGAACCATTTAATTTGGCACACTCCCTTTTCAATACATACACACAGAGAGACAGACACAAAGTCCAGGAAAAAGGCAAGGAGGAATGGCTTATTTACAGCAGTGTCAATCATCTTATTTGTATTGGTGCCTGCCAGGTCTTTTATTAAAAGCCATAACTTTTTTGGGGAAGTAGTTCCACTATAATACTGATATTCCTTATCCAAAACGCTTGGAACCAGAAGTGTTTTGGATTTATTTCAGATTTTGGAATACTTGCATTTACGTAATGAGATATTTTGGAGAAGAGACCCAAGTCTAAATACAAAATTCAATTATGTTTCATATATCCCTTAGATGACACCCAGCGCAGTGTAGTGGTTTGAGCACTGGACTACAACTTGAGACAAGGATTCGAATCCCTGCTCAGCCATAGAAACCTAGTGGACATTAAACTAGTCACACTTTTTCAGCCTCAAAGGGAGACAAAGGAAAAACCCTTCTGAACAAATCATGCCAAGAAAACCCTGTGGTAGGTTTGCTTTAGGGTCAGAAATAAATTGAAGTCAGAAATGACTTGAAGGCACACAAAACAGAGGGACACATACACCACATACACATAGCTGAAAGTAATTTTATACACAGTATTTTAATAATTTTATGTATGAAACAAAGCTTGTGTACACTTAACTGCCAGAAAGGAAGGATGTCACTATCTTAGCCACCTATGTTAACCATTTTGGTTTCTGGGAATATTTCAGATTTTTGGATTTCCAAATAAGGGATATTTAGCCTGTATATATACAGGCACACCTCCATTAACAAAGCTTTTGACAAAGAAGTTCATTTTTACAAAGTCTTTTTCTGCCCACGCAGACCCTCCTCTTTCCCTCCTTGTAACCGGACATCATTTTAATGGCATTTGAACTGTGGTGGAGAGCCAGCATGGCATAGTGGTTTGAGTATCAGACGGTGACTCTGGAGACCAGGGTTCAATTCCCAGCTTGGCCACAGAGTGATTTTGAGCAATGGCAAACCTCTTCTGAACATATGTTGCCAAGAAAACCTGCCTTAGTTGCCTGTATAATTTTTCTGCTGTATGATTTCTAACATCTTTGCCTGATGAAGAAGCCATTAGAAGCTTCAAAAGCTTGAAACATGTATTGTGCATTTTGGTTGTCCCAATAAAGGTATCACTGTTTTGTGGACTTTGGATATACATATTGTGTCATTGTTGTGAAAGATAAAGACTGTTAGAAATATGATGACTGTTCAGGTAGAGAATAAAACCTAGATTAACAAAAGATCATATAAACTAGTTTGTAAAAATAAATAAATCTTAATCAGAATTCTTTGCCATTTTTGTGGAAACATGGAAACTCGCTCACTACTTTGTGAAATTTTATTTGGTCCTGGTAATGACCAAGCTGCTACTCCTGTTTTTCAATGTTACACTTTGGCGGGTTACAAACCGCCATAAAGTACGCGCTCTGCGCGTACTAGGGTTAGGAAGGGCCGTATTAGGGTTAGGAAGGTTCTAACGGAGCGCGTACTTTTTTGCGGTGCCCATCCACACGGGCGCCGCCATGTTGACGTATTGGACGCTGTGCGTCTAGACGTGTCACGGCGGAAGTGACGTCGCGAGGACGCACTCCACCCCTCGCGGCGCCACTTCCGCGTTCCAAAAAGGAGCGGCATTTCGCCGCTCCTTTTTTGCTGCGCGGGGAAGCCTCGCAGTCTGGCAGCTGGGGCTTCCCTACGCAGTGAATGGTGGAGGCGGGAAAATGGCCCCTTGAGGGCCGTTTGTAACCCGCCATTGTGTGTGTGTTAAATTTGCCTGTTGACTTATGGCAAACCCATAAATTTCATGAGATTTTTCTTAGGAACGGATCCTCTGCAAAAATGGAGGGATGACTGTACATTTATATGAAAACAAGCAGGCAGTCTTTTTCTCCCTATGCTCTCTGTATACTTAAATACTTAGCTTATTATTTGCATCCCAATGAAGCTAAAGTTCTCTCTCACTTGAACATTCTCTATGCCATATTTAGTAGATCATCAAACTACTGGAGGAGGTCAAATAAGGCTTATGCAAAACCTTTCTTTTGATGGCATACAGTTCATGTTTTTAGAAGCATTAATTTCTTTCCTCCTCTGCTTTTTTTGGTCATAATCATGCACAATAAAAGGAAGAGGATTAGGAAGAACTCTTCAGAATATTAGCCAAACTGCAAAGAAAAAAGCTCAGCTTATTATTCCTCAGAGTCCAGCCACAATACCTTTATTTTAAAAAAAGAAATTCCTCAGCTCCTTGTGTTAAATGCTTAAAGACAACTTTAAAAGTTTTCACAGAGGAAAAAATTAGTCAAGGAAGTCCTATGACTTTTATTCAAAACAGCATTCAAGTATGCCTTGACCACATGTTTCTGCTGAGTAATTTCAGGAAGGAAAAAAAAAAGAGTATCACACAGTCATTTCTATTCTGGAGATGATTTTAGCTACTCCTTTGCAGAAGATACTCTCCCTGGTCACCAGGTTACTAAAGCTTTCCTCACAATCTACAATGAAGCCATTTTGTAATGGAAGAATATGAGAACAATCCATCAACTAGTTCCATGAGTAATCTGATGTGGGCCAAGCAGCTGGAGCTTACTATGAAAAAATTATTCAGTCAGAAAGAAGGATTTCCATCATTTAATACAGTAATTTTCATAACAGTGTGAGAAACAGACTGTTGCAAACTATTTTGGAATGGTTCCCTGGCAGATCTAATGCAATCCTTTTGGAAGTTTGTTTAAATGGAATGTTTAAATGCTTAAATGAAAACAGTCCTTCAAACACTGTAAATGATGGCAAATTTCTAACTACTAATTGACACTCGGCCTAAAATGGTCGAGAATCAGTAGTTCATGGAGTGATTAGGCCTGTGAGGATTCCTTTTGTTGTTATGCTCAGTAGATCAAGAAACATTTTATACAGAGAAGGTCCATCAAGAGCCAAGCAATGTTAGTATCTCTGTGTGTGCCCTTTTGAAAGAAGACGCTCTCTAACTTGCCAGCCATATTTTCATGTCAAAGCATCTGGAGCAGTAGAAGGGAAATTTTCTGTGAGGAAAGATAGGGGATTCCTTGCAAAGAAACTCTATATAACATAAATTCTCAAACTAACTGAAGCATGAGGAATGGCTGCAAATGGTACAATCTCCAATTTCCTCCCCATTATGCAGAGCTGTCAATCAAAATGCTCAGTGCAATGTTAGTGAGCTTTCTCAGGCGCGTTACAGACCGCCTAAAAGCAGTGGTCTGCCAGCGCTGCTGGTTGCTCCGCGAGGGAGCTGCAGGAGCCAAATCGCACGGCTCCTGCGCGGAGCAAAAAAGAAGCCCCAAAATGGCGCTTCTTCCCGCAGCGCGGTTATGACGCCACAAGGCACCAATGGCGCACTCGCGACGTCATAAGCGCCATGCGACGTGCGGACACTATGCATCCGACACATAATAATGGTGGCGCCTGTGTGTATAGGGCGCTGCCATTATTACGCCCCCGTCACATGCTAGGGGTGAGGCCGGTGTGGACACTAGGTCCTCGGCCAATCCCTAGCACGTGACGGGGCACGCCTCAAGAGCCCGTCTGTAACGGGCCTCACTCTTCAAACAGCTCTGTAAAGTTGGCAGTGAGTGTTAAATGCTAGATCAGGAAGGACAACCCCATTCTCAACTTTTGGAAGCAACTTTTTGCCTCCTAGGGATTCTTTAAAGCATATCATCAACTCTAATTCAACTCTTATCCCTTCTCCTGTAGGATGAATGTGCCATACCAGCTGGTTCAGCTATGCTACTACTGGACAATTGAATACAAGTATTTATTTCTAAATGACTTTTTTTCACAGTAAGGCTCTCTAAACTCTTTTTTGGGGGGGAAATAGAAGAGGGGGATCCAAACCATTAGTTTTCTCTACCTGAGGAAAGACACTAGGGTTAGGCTGTATACAAAATAAAATGAAGAGCAAATTTCTTTAAAAAAAACACCTCTTATCATTAGAATGTACTATAAAACATCAAAATTAAGTAGGCCAGTGCTGCTGTTGCTAACTAATATCCTACCAAAATAGATAGCGTGATATTGCAGCAGCTCTTTGCAATTAAGAGTCAAAAGGGGATTTTTATAGTCTAACGAAATCATGTATTCTTTGAAGACAATCAATTGAAATCAAGTAACAGTGTTGTCACACTTGGAACAGATGTCACAGAGGAAAGCCCTGATTAAAATCTGAAGAACCGCCCAAAAGACCCTTTCGCCTCACCTTTTCCCAACAACATTGTCCAGGATGGCAAACCACACCTGAAATTAGGAATATTTTCCAAAGCAATATGGGATTGCATGAGAGTAGGGTGTTCAATTAACTTGCAGCCTTCCAGGTGCTGCTGGACTGCTATACTCTTCATCCTTAGCCAGCACAGACAATCTTGAGGGATCACCGGCACTGCCCTCCAACAACTGCATTTCCAGACAGACACGAGTTGTCTGTGAAAGAAACAACGGACAACTCATATGTCATGCCTAAGCCTTCACACACACACACACACACACACACCTGGATCTCAATCGACATTTCAAAGTCTGTAACTGAAATAAAACCAATTGAACCATTAATTTCAGGTTTCAAATCTATTTGAGATGCATGCCAATGACCCATACAAAACCTGATGGTGTTAACAGCAAGCTCCTCAAGCTCTTAGATAAAAGTGGCATTGTGGTCAATAGAAACAGGGAAGTCTTCACTCAGAACCCTTCTGTACAGAGTTGGACAGGGAAATATTTGGCAATGCCACCATTTCCTGATTGCAAAGGTCTTAACGTAAGCAGAAACCTTTGTCAGAAGAATCCTTCAGACAAATCAACATTTGCACAAAAGCACTAAATACGTAAGGTTAGAAAAACAGGAGGGAGACATTTCCAGAAGGGTGTAAGTGCAGTTACTTTGCTCATCCCACCAGGGACTACTTTTGTTTGTTACATTTGACCTTTTGACACAGAGCTCATTCTGAAGCTTTAAAAAACAAATAGAACAAATAGCCACTTTACTCTGCACTGACCTTATCAAATGGCTATTAATGTTTGCAAAGCAGGGGAACAACAATGATGCTTCCTTTGGCCCTTGGACATGCAATAAACTTGAGCTGGGCTTTAAAAACAACACAGTCTAGGCCTCATTGTATTTATGATAAGGGAGCTAGTTTGTGCTGCTTAGACTCAACATCGAAGAGAAATATTGCCCAACCTTTAGATACAGTTACTGCTGTTGGGTGCCTTCAAGCTGTTTCTGACAGCGTTTTTTTGACAAGATTTGTTAGGAGGGGGTTTGCCTTTGCCTTTCCTTTGAGGCTGAGAGAATGTGATTTACACAAGGTCACCCAGTGGGGTTTCCATGGCTGAACAGGGATTTGAATCCTGGTCTCCAGAGTTGTAGTCCAACACTCAAACCACTACATCTTGCTGGCTCTTGCAAAATGCAGGTATATCTCAGTTAACAAAGCCTATGATGCTGAAGCTCCTTTTTACATAGTTTTTTTTACACCTGTGAGGACCCTATTCTATGCTGGTTAGCCGGAAACTTTTTCAGCAGTTTTGGCATTGGGAGGATGGTGAAGGGAGGCTGGACAAATACAGAACTATGGTGTCAGGATGCAGTAGCAAGTCCATAATGAACAGTGCAATAAACCTGGAGCTGGGAAAGAATATGATTCTGTTCTAGCCAACCCTACTGTAGCTGTGAGTGCCTGCCTACAAGAGGAAAGGTAAACAGCATCCACCTCCAGAACCCTCTAATCCCAGGATTATCTCAGTATCTATCAGCATGCAACAACTGGCATACAACAGTGAAAGGAGCCCTGGTGGCGCAGTGGTTAAATGCCAGTATAGCAGCCAAAACATTGTGAGTTTGATCCCAGAAGTTGACTCAGCTTTCCATCCTTCTGTAGGTCAGTAAAATGAGCACACAGCTTGTTGGGGGCAATCGGCTTACAGATTGTAAACTGTTTAGGAGTTTATCACATGGGGGAAATTAGAAGTTTAAAAGGGTAAGAACCATGATTATCCAGCATATTACGCACAATTACGCAATTGGTTTGCACAAACTGCTAAGAATCCAACCAGAAAGAGACATGAACCAGTAATTAGTCATTTTCTGGAAAATATCATGAATTCATTTCCGTTTCATTCACAATATTTCTTTTTTTGCGCCATTGCTCTAGGGTGAAAGGTATTTGTGGTTTATTCACAGGATTCTCACAATTTTTGTACTTGTTGCCAGATTTCCTTTGGTTCTTTACGGTGAGTTTACTTCCGGTGCTGCTTTGTCATGCCTGGTTGCCAAGAGGAAAGCAGCCTTTTATGCTTTTTTAAAAACTTTCCTATCTTTTGAGTAATGTTTTGTTCTTTTTACTGAGGCTGGATACCATTTCTGGGAAAGTAAAGGACAGTACAGTATATTTTTATAAAGAAATTTTGTAAATGAAATTGTTTATTTCTCTGAGTGATTTCATTTGCTGCCATGCGTGCTCCGGTGACTTCTGTGCGCAATCCCAATTCCCAAACCATCAACCAAATGCACGTTCTACCCTCTTTCTTGCTTTAGTAATGAGTCTCTAAGGCATTATTGTGTTCTGCATGTGATAATCATTTGAGTATTTACACACTTTTGCAGGTTGCTGACATTTTAATCATTGTTTAGATGGAGGTACATATGGTACCCATGTGATAAACTGCTTAGAGAGTGCTGAGTTCACTATGAATCGGTATAGAAATGTAAATGCTATTGCTGCTAACCCCTTACTGTGCAGGCATGAACAGCAAAACTGATCAAACCTAGCGTGTTAAAGAAGCACAGACCTTAAAGTTGGGCCACCAAAATGGAAATCATAAGATAAGGTGGTGAAAGACATGTCATTCCTGCATGCATTTCAGAAGCAGTTCATGTGGTTTCCTGAAGGTTCAAAATGTGTTTGTTTATTGATGCAAGGCTTATTTGGCTTGGTTGTTTCATTTCATATATGTATATTGAATAATTAATTTTATTCAATTAATTCTGAATAAAAGATGTGCTGAAGCATATTGAACTGCTCTTTGTTCCTGTGGTGTAGGAATCTATCCCTATTCTTTCCAATTTACTTCTGCTTCTTGTACTGAATTTTCAACAACTGTAGTATACCTACATATTTTGGGGGGGGGGGGGGCGTCATTTCAAGCAATTCTGTACCTTCATCATTATAATCAGGCAATATCAACATTCTTAGTTGTTTCTGGCAATAAAATAATACATTGACCTGTATTTGTGCTATTTTATTTTTTTCTGGAAATCGACACATACTTTTCTTTGTTTGCTTGTTTCTAAATCCAGTGGAGAAAAACTATCTTCATCAAACAGTGTTTGCCAAAGCATCATGAAGAGGCTGCAACAACTGCCCCCAATTCTTAAAGAATTATAGTCATAGATCTGGAAGACATCCTGCATCATTACACTATCCCCACGAAATGGTTGCCCAGCCTCTACCTAGAGACCTCCAATGAAAGAGGATTCCAGCCCTGCCTGCATAATTTGTTTCAGTGACAAACTGCTTTATTTTATCTCTAAAACAGGGAGATAAATTCAGATAGAAGCCATACCCTTTGACTGAGAGACCCTATCCTCTAATCCCAGGATTATATTAGTATCTATGAGGGATCAGCATGAAACAACTGGCATACAACAGTGGAAGGCAGAATATAATATGCATAAAACCTCCAAATGGAAGCTACAATTGCACCAAGTCAAATGCCTTGACTTGACAAATACAGAAGACACAGGTACCACCATCACCACCACACACAGAGAAAAAATCCACAGAAGAACTCTACAACACTAAAATAAAGTGCAGGCATTCTGTAGACCAGGGGTAGGCAACCTTTTTGAGCTGGGGGCCGGGTTGCTGTCCCTCAGACAACTGGGGGGTCAAAGCCAAAAAATAAATAATTAAACAATTTAAAAAAAACAAATAAATAAATAAACCGGGACAAATGTAGGACAAAATTTTGAAATGGAGGACACTTTTTATATAAAAATGGAGGACACGCAAAAAAATTTGCTGATTTTTTTAAAATGTTAAGATAAATGCATGTTTCTGAGGCTTCTATAGACAATTTCCCCACCATGCCCCTCGCGTGAGAGGCCAAAGGCCCCAGCAGCAATCGGCGGCAGGACCGGGCTGGGGCCGGTCCCAAGGCCTCACCGGGCCGCATCCGGCCCGCGGGCCGCAGGTTGCCTACTCCTGCTGTAGACATACAGACTATATTGTAATAGCCTACAACATAAAACTGGGACACGTTTATTTGTCTAAAGTAGTTTATTCATAAAGTAAAATAAATAACATGTGGTTGCAAAAAAATCCTAACTTGCTATCCTAGAGAATCACTACTGTGTGATTGCAGTTCCTTTAAAAAGTATAAAACGGAACAATACAGATGAAACCTGCCTACAGTTACAACCAATGTCTCCAGAAATGCTGCTTGCTGCCTGGAGAGTCGTCTCTCCAGTTCAGAAATTAGTGTTATGATTTAAAGAGGAAAAAATGATGAAACACCACATATTAATCCAAAATAGCTACCAATTCGTTAACATCAAGTGAGGGAGGCACAAAAAATAAAACATAATAACAGCGACATCAGCTGCAACAGTAACCCCCCCCCCCTTATTTTTGGTATGTTCTCAGGCTTGGGTTCAAAGTTTACTATGCATCTCCTGTGGTCTGGCAGGCTTCAGTGACTGAAAATCTATTTCCTATTTCAGAACTTTCTCAATATTAGGTCAGATTGTTATTCTTCTGTTATACTTGGCAAACAAGCATTTAGCTAACAATGCTATCCTGTAGCTGGTTTACTGTAGGTACCAAAGAGCTTAATGGGATTTACTCCACAGTATGCATGGAAAGAACTATACCTTCCCTTTGCTAAGTGTTACATAAAGAGGACAGGAAGGGTTCACTCTCAAATCAGCACAGTCATCCTTCCGGATTAGCTGATTTCCCATTCGCGGTTTTGAATTTCCGCAGACAGGAAGCCAGGAAGGACAAAATGGCACATGCGCGCCCGTGGCACACACATGGCTATTAAAAACAATGGGGCTCCAATATTTGCAGTTTTTCTGATTGACAAGGTGGTCCGGAACAGATCCCCCACAAATCGGAAGAGATGACTGTAATTATTCAGCACTTACATGCAGTTCTCAGAGTCAAGTATCTTTTATTTGATTATCTTGACAAAAAGGCACAGGAGACCAAGGGCCTAACACACTGATTTAGATACCATAAAAATATGAGAGCTCTGTGGCATCACTGTTAAAGCTCATGCATTTGATCAGCTGAAATGTGGCCAATAAAAGCTTATGCCAAATAAAATAGTAGTTTTTACAGTTGTACAGCATTTTGTTTTAAAAGCCAATACTTCAAGCTCAAACAGAAACTTACATTGACCAAAGAGACAAAAAAGGATTCATAATGTTTTTATAAACCATCACAGTCCAATATGCATTTAAAAGGACATTAATAAGAAAGCGAGTGTAACAAATAAGATGGACAACCTCAAAATATTCTGGCACTCAATCACATACAAAAACTGCTATTTTACTTCAGTGTTAACCCTTAGCAAAGGATAAATGAAAATTGGTAGAATGTCATCAAGGTTTACCTATAAAAATAATTTAAATTCCGCTTAATTTCATGGCAGATACAACCAGCATTCTTCAATGAATTATCTGAATTAAGAGTCTTGTTGTCTAGTGTCTAGTTTAGTAGACAAATCTCAATAGAATTTCAAAACTGTTAAAAGAACAGATAGTTTTTACAAAAAAATGAAAGAAAAGAAACCTGCTCTATAAATATTAGGCAAACAGCAGGAGATCACAGAAAAGATATGCATCCTACATATATTCCCTTTTGTTATCTCTTCAAATAATATGTTGAAGAAAATCCTGTACATGGTGATACGCAAGCATGGTTTATGAAGCTAAAGTATCTCTTAAAAACTGAAGTATTCTCTACAACCCATGAAACCAACCACTCATTTATTTTAGTATAACATATAGTCCTTTCCGTCTCTGTACACATGGACTGCATTATGTAACAGCTTCCAGATATATAATTGCAATGCAATATATTCTGGTTAATATATGAGGCTGACTTATTAAAATTAAATTAACATGTACAGTCGTCCCTTCTAATTTGTGGACTTGGAGTCAGTGGTCTGCTTTTCGCAATGGCAAAGCAGGGAAGCATTAAAATGGTACACGCGCACAGGAGCACACACGCATTGTAATCAATGGGCTTTGAATATATGTGAATTTCCATTTTCACAGGGTATGTGTATGTGTTCAGGAACAGATCCCCCGCGAAAATGAAGGGACAACTGTATATATAAATATAAATTAATGACTCATAGTTGTAAAAAATCGTAACTTGATGCCTTCAAGGAAACTGATTTTTGAAGGACCACTTTCCCTCTGCCCAGACACTGAAAATACAATCTAGACTTATCTATTCTTAAGTCCCACTGAGTTTAGTGGACTTTACCACCAGTTAAGCCCATGATAGGTTCACCTTACGGTTGTCATAAGTTAGAAACAACTTGAAGGCACAACAAAAGCAGGAAGAATAGAGCAGCCTCAGTTTTATTATCTTTATGTAGGGTACAGATAAGAGATTTCAACTTCTTGATAATCTAAAAGGCATTACGTGATACAAGAGCAAACACAACATTTCCAAATTTCTTGTTTGAGTTGAAGGCAGGTGCTTCAGGCTCATGTGTATGCTACAGTTTTTATTGAAGGCTGCCAGCAGAAACACAACATCTACAGTTGCTTCCAGAACTGAGCTAGGCAACTAGTGCATTTCAGCATGCCCAATGTGATATAGCATCACTTTTTGGCTGCCATTTTGGCTGATTTTCAAGGTTTTTATTTTCTCTGTGTTTTAAGAGGTTTGGGGTCTTTAGAGGTTTAGGGGAAGCAAACCTCTGCCGTTCTGTCGTATTTGGGGACATACAATTGCCACAAATTGTCCCAGAAAATTAAAAATGGGGGGGGGGGGGTCTGGGAGCTTCATTGTCGACACTCAGGGCTACATGTGGCTCACCCCTGTTCTGGAACATGGATCAACTCGCCTATGATCACAACCATTATAGCAGAGATAGGGGAAATGTGTTCCTCCAGATGTTGCCAAATGGCAATTCCCATCATCCCACACTATATTGTCAAGAGCTGCAAGGAGTTCCACCTGAATAACAATTGGAAGGCCGCATATTTTCCACACCTACGTTATAATGCACTCTTATTAATCGCTTCACATTGATCTAATCAGTGTGGGTTGTTGCATAAATTAATGATGGATGGTTAATCCATAATAATGTTGATTTGAAATAGCATGCCATGCCCAGGATACCACAGCAGAGAATGCTAAGTGCAAATCTGGAACCCCACACCTACTGAATAATAGTGACACATTGCACCTGTTCACATGCAAAGCATTGCACCAGTTGCATATCTAGTGGTGGGCTGGGGACTGAACAAGGGATGTTTTAATAAGGTAACAAGGTGTTCTGATAAAAACGATAACCGCTAGCAGATTAGTATAAGATACAAAACAAAAACAAAAAACAAACGAGACATACACCATTTAGATTTGGATTACTGTCATAGCCTTCTGATGCTCAATTGCATGCACTACATGATTTTGGAAAATGATATATAAACCTGGTTTTTATGCCTGGCAGCTAGTAGACTGACCATGCATGGCAGACTCTACTGGGCACTGCATCCGTGTAAATAAACTGTCATGTTCAACATATTGACTCCATTTATGAACCTTAAAGGGTTAACATTTTCCCCCTGCACTCCCCTTGGAAGCATGTCTGGTGCCCATGCTGGGTTATCCAGTACTAAGTTAAAATACGGCTTTTTAATACCAAATCCTTTGGACCTTTGGGGTCTAATTATATTGCCTTAAACCTGTATCAATATATAGCTTGCAGTCATTCTACATTGTTGTGTAAGTTTTCAGTTGTTTAAATTGGTCCTTTGTTTTAAATTATTATATAAACTAGTGATGTAAACATTTCAACAAACAAATAAAGATCAAGGTCTACTGGCAAACAAATCCATGTCCTTTTGGATCAGCTTCCTCCACAATAAAACAACTAGCGCCATCAGCAAGCATTGTCTGGTCTTGCCTCCCACAGGAAAAAACAAGATGTAGTTGTCTTAATTTAAGGGTTCCTTTCTGTAAAGAGTGAAAAGGCTAATCTACACATGCACACATATATTTATAAACTCATGTTCTTCTCTATGCAAATACTATCTTGACAATCATCTCCCTCTCCACCTGTCTCTCTTATAACCCTGGATTCCTTATGAGCTGGCTAAACCAGTCCTAAACTCAGCAACATCTTGGCCTCCAGATGCTGTCAGACTGCAGATTGGTTCAGCCCTAGCTCAAATAGCCAGTGGTATGTCTGGGTTGCTGAGTGCTGCAGTCCAACAAAGTGATTTGGAGAGCCACAACTGCTCACCACTGACACACAGCATCTCCATGGACAGAACCATGCAGAAGATGTAATCTGTGACTAAGTAAATAAGCACTACTTCATATACACACAGATAGGCAGGCACACAAACTATCAACTGAAGATATACTTTTATAATCTGATAAAGTGGGTAGTAATCCACAAAAGCTTCTGTCATAATAAATTTCCAGTCTTTCTTTGAGGTCTTTGGCTAAGGATCCTTTGTTGATTTTGCTAGGAAATTTTCACACAGGAACATACAATCATGTAAAAAAAAAAATTTTCTGAAGGAGAATCCACACTTACAGGAATCAATAACAAGACTCCTTCCTCCACATAGCTGCATAGAAGGCTATGTTTGATATGAAAGATTTAAAGCTTCTAAACCAGCCTCCATTTGGCCCCTGTGTGACCCCAACTGGAAGTTTTATTTCTCAATATTATCACATCATTAATTGTAACATCAGTGGGCCGGGGGGGGGGGGGAGCAGTTAAGTTAAAATAATTATGTTTAGTCCCAATATCAATGGTATCTTTCCACAAGAGTTGGGGAAATTAAATTGAATTGTCTTACAGCTGGCCTATATAAGCCCTTAAAAGCCTATAGTGAATGGTGGAGAAGAAAATTTTAATGTACAGATTAAAACTAAAATATCATCAAAAATTGTTATAAAAAATAAAATTAAGAGGGGGGAGGGAGAAGAAGGAGACCAGATTTCTCCTGAACATCTCAAAAACTGCTCCTCAACAATCTAGGATTGCATTTCCTCTTCATATGAAAGGTCATGTTGAAAGTGATAGCCTTGAAGTAGTAACTGGAATGAGAGGATTGAATTTATCTTATTTGGGCACAGGCTGGCCATATCTGCCATTCCTGCAGTACAAAACATTTCTGTTCTTGTTCCTTGCAATTAGACCTCCCTGTGTTCCCCAGTCCTGAAAGGGGAGTTGGGTGGGGTGTGAGAAAGGCAGCATTCAAAATGAAATCTATGTTTATAGGCTTTAATCCAATTTCACACTTTACTCTCTCCCGCTTCCCCCATCGTGAAAATTCAATTCTTATTACAGTCAAGTAACAGTTAGTGCTTACAAGCCAAGATCATAGATCCTTTAGATTTGGGAATGTGTACAACATACAAATACTAGTTTTATAAATCACCAATGTTCTGCATTTACTAACTTATGTTTTTTCCGTCATTTGCAGAATGGTTTATTAAGCGTTCCTAGTAGGTCTGGGCAACATTAACCTTTACTTAAAACAGTCTCCAGGCTGAGAATGTGGACCTTGTGCTGTTAATTACAGGAGGCACTGCTAGACTCCCATGCGATTATATGATCCTTCGTAACCTTTGAACAAGGGGACTACAAGGAGGTTTGCTTTCTGCAGTTTAAAGAGGAGGGGGGAGGAGGGGGGAGATGTTGCTAGGAAAAGAACATGTAGCTGATTAGCCTTTAAGCAGACTCCACCATCCCATAATTGGCTCATAAATTTCATTCATAACTTAAAACAGAATGGGGTCAAAATGAACTCTGTATTTTTAAATATTTGTCATTACTCTCCTGTCAGAGAGAGAGAGAGAGTCCAAAGATCTTGTATAGCAATTGCCTGCATCATGGGTGCATTTATTTTATAGCTCCACAAGCCCCATACAATCAGAACCTTTCCGGGGATAGCCTGCTAAATCCAGAATTGTGCAAGCAATGGGACAGTTAATCAAAACTGACACAAGTTGCAGGCAATCCAGCATTTCTAAGCCACTCGGCCAAGCCATGCTGTCATCTCCCCCAGCCCCCACACTGCACCATTCCCCAATTTCTTGTTCAGTGAGTGAGGATCAAAACTATCTTACAGAAACAGCATTACTGTTAAAAGGAAATCAAGGCATGGCTTTCCTTCAGCTCATTTATACATGGTTTGCAGAACTTTAAAGAGAAGTTTTCCTTATTCGAAAGCAAATGAGCAGAAGGAGAAAAGGAAAGGAAGATGTGGAGGAGTGATGCATTCACCAAGCAATAATTGAAAAAAAATAAATAAATGGATCTCTGTGTCTAAACAAAAACACCACTCTTAAGATTATAGCAAGCCCAAAATAAAATCATTCTGCAATCATTTATATTAATGAATTTACTCTGTCATGTTAGTTATTAATATCCAATTATAATGGGTTCTGGAAACTTCTAGGATCAAAATAGGAAGAAACTACGGTAATTACACTGTAAGGACATTAATACATGATTTTAGAGCATTTAAAAGTTTAGGAAGTCTCAGACAGAAGGTTGCTTTTATTCAAATTTGCCTCATTTAGAAGTGGCAACACTACCATTTATAATTTAAGCAGCAAAAGAGTTTGTCTCTGATCTGCAGAATGGAATGAGGGAAAATATTTTAACATCAGGCACATTTTATTTCACCAGGTACAGGGCATTAATTGTCAGTACTGCATAAAAGAATTGAAAAGTTGTGTGTCCTAAGGCTGATTTTTAACAACAACACATTTACTTGTTTTTGTTGTTGTTGTCAATATTACAATATTTCATTATCAGGTTCAGGGCAAGTTCAGAAAAAAGCAACAAGGATGGTGAGAGGTATAAAGAACAAAATGTATGAGGAGAGGTTGAAGGAGCTGGGCATGTTCACAGGATGAAGAGAAGACAGGAGTGACGTAACTACACTCTTTAAATACCTCTGTCACAGAAAAGATGGGAGAAGCCTGTTTTCTGTTTCCCCAGAGGGTACGACCATGTCTAATGGTTTAAGTTACAAGAGAGTAGATTTCAACTGAACATTAAAAAGAACTTTTTGAAGTTTGGCAATGGAACCAATTGCCTAGAAGGGGGAATCACCTTCTTTGGAGTCTTCAAAACTTTGGATTTGCTAAGACAATCTAATGTCTGCCCATTGACTCCCTCTTCTCTGAACAACCAGGAAGATGACCATTCATCACAAAACACAGACTGCTTCCTTTGTACCATGAGCTCCTTTCACTATCTGGAAGCAATGCTGTCCCTGGGCCTGAATTGTTCTAAAACTTAGGGGATAAGTAACACTATTGCATATGCTCAGAGGCATTTTCTTTACTATTCACACACTTCTAGATATTAGGCATCAGATATAAGCAGATTTCAAGGACGATTCCTGCCCTGAATTGAGCCATTTGTGCTGAGTAAATAGTAATCTGTGAAAATATACATTTCTAGTTTATGTATATAAAAGGGTGAAAAAATGTTGTCCTTTTTCATTTTAAATTATGTAGAAGCATAATTTTATCTTTTAGTGCAATTCTTTTTCCATCTAATTTTTATGACAAATCTTTGTTCCTGTTGTTGCTATACTGATCTAAGCCTGGATGCTCCTTTGAAGTTTTATTTTAAGATAACATAGTTTAAGAGTTACAGTACTTAGGAACGCCAGACATTGCCGTGGAGGCAGACATACCTGATCAATGTTTGGTAAACTGGGATAACAATCACCACCTGTGATTAACAGTCCTAAATGATGGATACAACTTTTTTTCAGCCACACTTGTGCATCAAAAAGAGAAGGAGTCACATTGGTATCCATCATAACTTTTAATTTTGTTTTACTGGTTCAGTTGAAAAACAATGAAAAGCAAGGATGTCAAAAGGGTTAATTAAATCCACTTTTAACAGTGATACCTAGATGAGAGAATTCCTCTGTTAACTTTCAGGCTGTGACTAAATGCAGCTAACCATTGATTTTATTCATTGTCTAAATGTTAACAAAATGCACCATATAGTTCCTATGGTGATCTTTCACATAAAAGATACCGATGGCTACAATCCAGAGAAAACAAACTTTTAAATTAAATGTTGTCAATAGCTAGCTGCTATTTTAGCAATAGTTACATAGTTTATGTAGCAACATTTTGGTCTGGGTGCTTAAAGGGTAGTCTTTCCTGGGGCAGCAAGCTAGAATTTGTTTCAAATCCAGGACTATAATTCAATTTGCCTATATCTGCATGTAGCAGTGGACTCCTTTGTTGCTCTTTGCATTCAAGTGGTTTCCAGTGTACAGCAACTCCAACTACCACAGATCTTTCTTGGCAAGATTTGTTCAGAGGGGGTTTGCTATTGTCCTCTTCTGAGGCTGAGAGTGTGTGACTTGCCCCTTCCATGGTGGAGGGGAGGTTTGAACCTTGGCCTCCCAGAGTCCTAGTCCTGTGTGGGCTCAATTTTATTTTTAAGAGGTTAAATGAAAATGGGAGGGGCAGGTTTTATAGGAGAGACAACATGTTCAGGTATGTAATATTAAACTATGGTTTAAGGTTACATGAAAACCAGACCATTTAAAAGTTCACAGGCTGACCCACTCCAACCCCACCTCACAAAAATGTTACAATTAATTCTATGACAATGTATTCAGATCAACCAACTAAAGCAATACAGGTACTGTAGTTGAAAATATAATCCTGGTAAAAAGCATCCAAAATTTTCCCTACCGCTAAAAATATATACATACATTTAGGAGTTGGGGATTTATTTTTTTAGAAAAGCCACTACTATGCCAGGAGGTAAACATCTGGTTAGCTTCCAGCTAGCATCTGAAAGCAATTTTTTAAAAATGGCAGGACTAGAAAATTTTCCAGGAAATCCATTAGGCCCTGTTTCAGGTACCATATGGACAGAGGTCAATAGTATAAAGTACAGATGGCTCAAGCAAACAGTACTTCCTCAATTCATGGTTGGCTCTAAAATATCTTCCAGAATGAATAACTTCTTGGAAACATAGCATCCACTAGGCTACTGACTCAATACCTAGAGCTTCCGTGATGTCAACGCTGATCAAAAAACTTTAAATGAGCACAACAGCAAGTGTTTATCCAAATACAATTTCAGTCATTCAGCTATATGGTAAAGCTAGTAAACATTGTATGACAGTTTGTGTTTCATCTTCTACAAAGGCAATCAAGTTTTACTCTCATTAGTCCCTTTGCAAAATTGAATTATTCTTGCTTTTCATTCTGTTTCCTCAGAGACCAGAGGCATTTGGTTCCATAAAGAAGCCTTATGAGGACATTATCGAAAGTATATTACTTAATTAAAGAGGATTAGGCTTCTATGAATAGCCTTGTCTGTCAGACAGACAGCCCAGCTTCAGGTTTGTTTATTTGCTTAAGCTGTTAATGCTTTTTTTAACTTCCTTTTTAAAAAAAATAATGAAAAGAAGAAGAAGCTTTTAACAGTGTTACTCTGTATGGTCTGAGCTGTGTATCCTCACGTCTGAGGACATAAGACTGTTTGCCAAGCACCTAATACAAAAAAAGCAGTTTGTAATCTGAGCGGGACAACTGTGAGTAAAAGGTACAGTAATGAGAAAGACAGTCAGACAATATTTACTAAATGTTTTTAAAAAGCTTAAAGTGTCTCAGCTTATTTAGTTAATGTTCTAATCCAGCGATTTTCAACTTTTGTTCTCTTCATGGACTTCCTTCCAGACCGAATCAATTGCTGAGAAACCCCTTCAGAAATTCTGGAGCAATGTTTTAGAGGACACATGAAGAGAATTTGCCAGGGCATCAAAGAAACGTTTTGCAAATAAATATCCAATTACTTATAACTAGATCCTTTCCCAGTAAATATGGCATAAATCATACTGTGATTTTAACTTGACAAGGGATATCCAACTCCTCTCACGGGTCAACTGTAACTTTTTATTTATTATTACAGTGACTAAACACGTCCTCACTAAATGGTGGAAGAAGTATATCACACAGGAACTGCATTTCTAGGACCATACTGTAATGGAAATTAAGGATTATTTTTTGAAAGTAGGTCTCCAAGCTTGATCCAGTTGGGCTTTAATAGATGACTCATATGAGTTGGGAGTGTGTCCTAAAATATCCCAGTCTCCCATGGCTGTATACTGCAGAAGATAATTAACTTGTTGCTGAAATATATTCTCTGAATACTATCTGTCATTATTGATCTTCATACTGAGGAAGAAGTTAAATGATGAAAGAGCCACCAGGCTGGTCTTGCATGCAACCTGAAAGCCACCATTCTAATCAAATTCTACAAGCCATTCTAGTCTTCCCAATTCTCCTTGGCATTTGGAGCTTTGATACCATTTGGGAAGCATATTCCATTTTAAACTTCAACAAATGTTATTCTCAGTTTTCTTCTGCTACAGGTTCCCAAGCAGCCACGTTTGGATCCTTCTTTATCCTTTTTACTGTCACCCCCATGTCATTTCATGGTCTTAACAACAAAAGATATTCATGCTCCCAGGCGCTGCTGAGTACCATTTATTACTTTTCCCCTCATAAAGTTCTAGTATGGCAGCAGAAGCATCATCGCTAGTCCTCAAATTTGGCTTTGGATATCGTAATGCAGCTGTACGTGCTGCATTTGCTAAGTGACAATGTGTGAAGAGAAATCTGAGTGACAGTAATACCCTTTGCCCTCACTCCCTGAGGCTAATGAAAAAAAGAATCACAAGGACAAGTGAGATCACCATGGGCACCAAAGTGAAAATATCACTCTGCTTTCTGCTCCGGAATCTCTCCTCAGCATTTTTTGTATGACCTACACAAGAGCCAAAATGTCCCTCATGAAACAGACACAATTTGTAGCCTGTGAGAAGGATAGTTAAGCTGTGAGGAGACAAATGTGACTCAGCTGTAAGATACTATATAGTATATAATTCGAGTATGTCTACTTACACACAACACACACAGGGAGATAGACAGATGGATTCTTGCTCACTCATACTTCACCCAAGTTTTTCTGCCAGCATCACCTATCATGGGGTGCATAAGCCAAAACTAATGAGGTAGGTACACTGTAATAACACACTCAGCCTATTCAAAGTGCACATTAAATTCTCAAAAGAACAAAGCCAAAGGTTCCCCATGCATTCTGGGCAAGAAGACAAAAGTAATGATTAGTTGGCTACCTTTCTCTCTCTTTTTCCCCCCACAACCATTCCTTTTACATGAGTACAGAACATACTTTTTAAAGGCACTCCTAATGATCATTAAATATACCTTTGCCCTTTAATTAAAATGCAGGCTCCGACTAAGTGTGCATAGAATTAGCCAAAAATAGCAATACAGCTGGGTCACCTCTGGCAGATTCTCACCCATCACCATGCACAATCTTCTCAAAACCATTTCATCTTGAGTGCACCACCTTCATTTAGCTGCCAAGTTTGAAAGAGATGCAGAAAATTTGCTTCTTGGCAAAGAGAGGTGCGGGAGAGAAAAAGAAACAAAAAGAGAGAGAGTGAAGAGAGGAGAGAAAACTGATTCACTGTATAGTGTGGTGCTGTACTTTATGTCATAAAGGTTGTAAGATTTCAAACTCAAGAAAAGGGTTTTGTTTTATTTCTCATCAAGTCAGTGATCCTCATTTAGCCCTGTATAGTTAAGCAAAAAATAACTCCTTATGGTTATTTAACCCAACTTTGCTTATACAGTGAGCCCGCACCATACGTGGGCTCACTATAGGTGGCTTTCAGCTTATGCTGAAGCCACATGGCAAATGAGAGAATGGCGCATGCACCCATGGCATGAGCACAGCCGCAGCATGAGCACAACCCCCATTATAGCTAATGGGGCTCGAGCATATGCATTTTTTGCCATACGTGGGGGGGGAGGGGTCTGGAACGGATCCCCCATGTAAGGCAAGGGTACACTGTGCTGTATTTAATTTTTCAGAAGATTTCACGGCCTATGTAAGATATGCTTTATTTAACCATACTGGCTAGCAGACTTCCAAATTTACACAAAAACCAAGTACTGACTATGGAGGATGCATGGTTCACTCTTCTTACCCCTTCACTCATGTAGACCAAATCTGTCAGACCCATTTAGCAATAGCAAAAGCAAATACATTTCTATACCACTTATCAGTGCACGTAAGTACTCCCTAAGCAGTTTACAATGTGTAAGCTAATTGACCCCAACAATCTGGGTATTAATTTTAGCGACCTTGGAAGGATGCCAGCCTGAGTCCAGCCTGAGCTCCTGGCTGGTATTGAACTCACAACCTTGCAGTTTTGTGAATGAGTGACTTCAGTACATGCATTTAACCACTGCACCATCAGGGCTCATTTGTTGTTGTTGTTGTTGTTGTTGTTGTTGTTGTTGTTGTTGTATGCCTTCAAGTAATTTCTGACTTATGGTGACCCTATTATGGGAGAGTATATGACTTTCCCAAGGTCACCCAGTGGGCTTCTATGGACAAGTGGAGAATCAAACCCTTATCTCCAGTCATAGCTCAACACTCAAACCACTATCATTGCTGGCTCTCATTAGATTCATATACAGTGGACCCTTGTTATATGCTGGGTTTTGGTTCCAAGATCCTCCGTGTATAACAAAATCTGTGTATGCTCAAGTCCCATTACATATAATGACAAAGCAAGATGGTGTCCCTTATAAAAATGGAAAATCAAGGTAAATTTATACTTTTTGGAACATTTTCAAACCGTGTATGCTTAAATCCGTGTATAAAAAATCTGTGTATAAGAAGGGCTGACTGTACACATAAAAAGCAAAGTGGGAAGATTATAGGAACACATTCGATATGCTATGATAGTTGTTTTTGGAGAGTTAAAAAATGAACCACATGCTCAGGAGGCTGCAGTACCAAAAGGGCAAGTGGTATTGCTTAATCCTCCATCGTTTTTCAATCCATCCATCTGGAATTCGGGAGGTGGGGTTAACAGTTCAGAGGGGGGATATTTAAGAGAAAAAGGTGACTGGCAAGATACATAAAACAAAATAAAATGAAAGAACAATCAAACCTAAGCCACTTCCCTATTTTGAACTACCACTTCTCAAAATTGCTTTTAAAAGAACTCAAATACCCTTGCATGAACAAAGCTCTAATGTCAGCACCATTATCTCTGGCAAACATAATCTCATTTCTTCCCTGAGTCCTTTGGCATGTGAGGAAGGGAATGGTTCTTGTCCTTGGTGAGGGGCATTAGATGACAACTATGAATGTAGCATGCATGCTACCATCCCCAAACCCTATGGGAAGGCAGAAAAAAAAGGGAAGGTGGCTTCTTTCCTAAAATAATTCCTATACCTTTGTGTATAAGGTGAAGTGTTTGCCCAGGTCTTCCCTTTCCTTAGTCATTTGCTCAGTTAACTTGAATGCAACATGACAATAAAGGGCCACCTAATCAGAACCCAGTTCAAGATTTTGGACAGGAGTCTCCTCTAAAGAGCGCCATAAAGGAGACTGTACTGCTGCACCACTCAAAAAATGTTCCACTTATTTAAGAGTTCTGCAGTACAGATATACCTGTGTGACAAGCCTGTGCAAACATTTCTAGGCTCAGAAGAGGCTCAGAAATTCTTGATGATGCAAACCACAAGGGGGCAAAGCTGACTGACTTGATGTTTATAGAGCCTTATAGCTCAAACATATTTTATCTGTTTAAAGAAATAGTGTCCCTTTTAAAAAAAATTAGTATTGGTTCTTTTCTGCTTCACAAGGCAAAGGTTCAGACACGTATTATCTTGTCTCCCACAAAGGACATCTGAGAGAGGCAACATGCCAATGAACCAACTGGAAACAATGTACTGGGAAGAAAAAGTGTGCATGTTCATCATTACTACAATGGAGGCATCAACTACTGCACATCAGATCAAGGGGAACCCACAATATTTGAATGTGACGTACTCCTGAGTAGGTGTGCCCCATTTCCATGAAATTTCATTCTATTCCCTTTCATCCCACATTCAGTATCTGGAAAAGCTACCTCTTCCCAGCTCTAGCAGAGGGAGTGGAGAGTTGCACTCCTCAACAGCAATGTCACTTCCCCAAATTAATGAAACCATATTTACTAATGGCAAATTCTTGGTATACGGTTGACTCTTTAACAGTAGCTTTGTTAATATTTCAGATTCCTCCCAGCTCTGTCAGCCAGCCTTCTATGTCAGTAGTTCATGTGAGTCCTCACTGGGCTGATTTTGGGGGTGAGGAAAGTCCCACCTGAAGATACTGAGAGGGAGTTCGCCAGGCAAGTCTAGCTCCATCAGGACTAGCCTGTAAGAAGGAAGAGCCCTCCCTCTAATCCATCTGCCTTGGTCCAGGCCTTAGAGGGAGAGAAGAACCACTGGACCTCATCCCCTTTCCCTCCATCATTCCCTTCTCCTTTTGTTTCGTGTCTTTTAGATTGTAAGCCTGAGGGCAGGGAACTATCTGATTAAAAATAATATTGTAAGCCGCCCTGAGAGCCATTAGGGCTGAAGGGCGGGATATAAATACCTAAATAAATAAATAGATAAATACTGTATATATGTGGGACTTCCCTCACCATCAAACTCAGTCCAGTGAAGAGTCACACAAACTACCGGTACAGAAGGCTGACTGACAGAGCTGGAGGAATCTGAAATATAAGCAAAGCTAGAACAGTGTGGTGTAGTGGTTTGAGCATTGGACTAGGACTCTGGAGAGCAGAGATGAAATCCCACTGGGTGACCTCAGGTAAGTCACACTATCTCAGCCTCGAAGGATGGTCATGGCAAACCCCTTCTGAAAAAACGTGTCAAGAAAAACCTGTGACAGGTTAGCCTTAAAGTTGCCACAGGTCGGAAACAACTTGAAGACACACAACAACAACAAAGAAAAGAATTCAAAGATACAGTCGTGTTAGTCTGTAGAATCAGTATGCAGAAATTTTGTAGCACCTATGAGACTAACTGAAAGAAAGAAGTTGGCAGCATGAGCTTTTGTAGACTTGAATCTACTTCCTCAGATACATTTGAACTCCAAATGCATCTGAGGAAGTAGACTTAAGTCTACAAAAGCTCATGCTGTCAACAAAGGACAAGTTACTGTCAACGAGTCAACAGTATTCTAAGAATTTGCCATTAGTAAATATGGTCTCATTTATTTGGGAAGTGACAACATATTCCTATTCAAACATATGCTTTGATCTACATACAAGCTTAGGATTTCAAGTGATCATATCTTCCCCATCTCATATGGCATAAGCCATTACATATATCTGAATTTACAGTTTTAATGCATCAGGGCCCTAGACACAAACCCAATACATTCCAAAATCATGTCTACAAATCCTGAAACAAATCCAGATGTCAGACAGCAAAGAATTAACCAATCACAGATGGTAGGCCATATTCTTCCCACCAGAAGCATCTTGAGCGTCTTGCCTTCTCCCTGCAAAGCACTCAAAAAAAGGGCACGGTTTTAGATCAAAAACATGCCTGGCTCAGTCACCACCACCATCTTACCACTGAAAAGGATGCTAAACCTCACTAACGGCCCCCCAAAGGCACCTCACTGAGTCTTAGAGATTTTCCTCAGCCTAGGCTCTCCCAGACTCTTTGAACTCACTGCATTATTAAAAGAGCACAAGGGGGGCGGGAGGAAACAGCATTTTGGAACTGGAGTCAGCCGTGATAAGAAATCAATCTCTCTCCACCTGGCCCAGCTTTAGTTTAAATGCAAACAAATCTAGGGAACAGCGACATGATCACTGTAGATATGATGCTAATATTAATTCTGGCAGTTCATACTCAAGTCATTGATTTTTACCCTCTTTTTATTACAGCTAAAGTGCTAGCAAGAGCAACAGGACGTTTTTCTATTATTCCTTAATACAAAATGAAACAGCTCTGGATTAAAGCGAGAGGACCAGGCAATCGCTGCATATTTAAGAGGTCACCATGAGACCGATTGCTTTTTGCCCTCCATGCAGTTTGAGTTATGGGGAGAATATACCACATTTCTAGCTTCCGACTCTTTTCTGTAAGTAGCACAAGCAACATATGCACCCTGTTCTCCTCTTCTGCCACCAATTCTATCCTCACAACAACCCTGAGAGGCACTTTGGTCTAAAACAGGGGTAGGCAACCTGCGGCCCGCGGGCCGGATGCGGCCCAGCGAGGCCTTGAGACTGGCCCCAGTCTGGTCCTGCCGCCGATTGCCGCCAGGGCCTTTGGCGTCTCGCGTGAGGGGCATGGTGGGGCAATTGTCTATAGAAGCCTCAGAAATATGCATTTATCTTAACATTTTTTTAAAAATCAGCAAATTTTTTCGTGTGTCCTCCATTTTTTATTTAAAAAGTGCCCTCCATTTGAAAATTTTGTCCTACATTTGTCCCAGTTTATTTATTTATTTAATTTTTAAAAATTATTTAATTATTTATTTTTTTGGCTTTGGCCCCCCAGTTGTCTGAGGGACAGCAACCCAGCCCCTGGCTCAAAAGGGTTGCCTACCCCTGGTCTAAAAGACCACCCAGTGAACTCTTGAAACCATGTGGAGATTTGAATCTCTGTCTCCCCAGCACTAGTCCCAATCACTCTAATCGCTTTGGGGAACTGAATTACAAGCAGATAAACCAAGAAGGAAGTAGCTATGTTAATTTCGTGCAGCAAAATCACCACCACCACCACTTTTACAACACCATAATGACTAGCAAGTTTTATTTGACCCAGGCGTTCAGGGAATGGTACACCTGATGAAGTAGAACACAGGCCACAAAAGCTCTGTCCAAATAAAATATGTTAGTCTTTCAAGTTGCCACAAGATTCTTTACTGTTATATCTAGGAAATGAAACCAGACACTGACTGTGCCAGGGGGGCTTAGAATAACCAGTAAAGTCAATGGAGAGTACAAGTGTTCCTATGCCTTGCTTGTAGACTTCCCATAGCGAACTGGCTGGCCACTGCATGAACAGAATATTGGATTAGAAAGGCCTTTGGTATGACCCAGTACAGCTTTTTATTTCTGTGTCCACACTTAGGACTACTTAGATGGATTTCTCATCATGTTTACTCCCATAATCAATGCCATCTTGGTTGTTGGGTAAAAGGAATGCTGTACTTCTTCCACTGCCAGCCCTTTTTGGAAAGCACCCAGAAGCCAAGAAACTCTTTGGGGCAGAGAGGAGTCATCCTTTTTACTTTCCATGGCTGACCAAAATCCAGTTTTCCATATTTAAGGTAACTGTTTGGCAAACCACCATTCATCCTTGTGCAAGTTAATTACTGCAACAAGCAATTATGTTCAATACATGCATCCATAATCCTAGCGTTTGCTGAGCCCCTTTGGCCCCTGGATTACTCACGTTAGCTGTTGCTCCTTGGCATATTTCCAGCAAGGTCTACAAGACTGGAACAAACTTTCAATGTCTGTTACAGCATGTTCACGATAAGGCAAAATACAAAAAGCCCAAAAGGTGCTAAGCAGGGCAAGGTAAATTAAGAAACGAAGTGAAAACTAGTCACACTTACAGGGAGTATAAATCAATCATCATCTCTGTAAATCCCCCCCAAAATCCTTAGGCACACCTTAGGCCTATGGCAGAACAAAGAATTCTTACACATTACAAAGGCAGGTGGTGCACCCAGAAAAAAAGAAAAGCACAGAAGCTGGGTTTTTTTTAAAAAAATTTAAAAATGCTGCCCAAAGCAATTGTTTGCAGTTTTGATTTTGTCATTTATTACTGCAGTACACCCTTACAACAAATGACTGTGCAGCACCAGGTCTGCTTGTGCTAACTAACATGAACACCCCAAGATCTAGTGCATTTTGAAAATCCACAGCTCAGTACAGTATGTAATCTCACGATTCAGCAGGGCATGACTAACATCTCCAGAAAGTGAATATACAAAAATATTGAGATGTCTGTGTTAGAAAATTCGAGTGCTGTATTTCAAGGAAGTTCTCTAAAACTCTCCAGCAGAGAATTCTAAGCACCTCACCAAACTATAAACTCCAGGATTCCTTCCGCAAGATAGAGCCAAGATGATTGTTAAAGTGGTATCAATTTATTACAAATGTGATGTGCAAACATTCAGAGTCTAATAAACCACAGTTTATCAAACTGAGGTAGTTATGCCTGAACCAGATCTTTCTCTCTTCAATAGAACATTCTCAAATTAAATAATTTTATTCATTCAGTGTAATTATTGCTGTTCTTTCTTCCACATCCAGAGGCCATCTTGCCTACAGACCAGAATACTTAGGAGACAGCAAATGAAATCAAACAAACATAATGACAAACCACAGTATACTTGTTGAGAGTCTAAAATAAGCGTGTAAGTTCTAAATTATGAACAGAATAGAGCAAGCCACTGTTTGGTATGTCTGACTTTTATTTTTAAGCACAATGTCTGAACTGAGCCTCACTTGTCTGGAAATGAGTACACTTTAGAGCTACTGAACAGAAAATATCTGCCAAAAAATACTACATAGAATTGCACAATGAAACTGACCATGCAAAACACTGTATCTACATCAACACATGCAACTTAACGGTCCAAAATAAACGAAAAATGGTTTTGCTTACTGAACTAAATTTACTTTGTATTGCAGGAAGAGAAAAATGCAGGTGATATGACCGTTTAGAAATCAGGGTGAGGTGGGTGGAAAGACACATAATGAAATTACACATTTATACAATTTTAGCAAGTCTTTTACTTTTGAAACAGGCACATTTGACAATTTGCTGGATTTTTAAAAGCATTAATAGTCAAACTACATTTATGGACTTAAAAATAAAGAAGGTAGAATTATTGCTTTACATACTAGCTAAGCGTCCTCCTCCATTCTCCCCCTTCCTGTGAAATATTTACTCCTGCAAAAACCTCTTCAGCCTTCTCTTCTGCTTTTCCTACCTGTCTTGGTTCAATGGGTTGATTTCCCCTGATGTCATACTGCATTTTAACTTTGGCTACCACTGGTTTACTTGCTCTGATGGAATAGCACAGCATAGGCAGCCCTGAATCACACTAGTGATTGCTATGTAGGCTTCAAGAAGGCCTTGGAACTGAAATTCAAACATCCATGAAATTAAAGCACATCAATACAGCTTGGATATTATGGGGTTCAATACTGCCTCTGCAATAAAACAAAAGAGTGTTTATATATATATATATATATATATATATATATATATATATATATATATATA